>NC_092224.1:16034348-16159348 GCF_036320965.1 Panulirus ornatus
AGGTAGATAAGAAAGGATTAATATGATCTCCACTTAACAGATGACATGCCGTACAATATCAAAATTATAATACAGATGTTTAGTAAGTTGTTTTGCCGAAAAAGAATTAATCTTAGGGTGTAACTAATATTGTATATTTTTTCTAATTCATTTATCTGCAAGAATTCATTTCGGAAATAACAACAACGTGGTCGCAGCTCCAATTTTCATATATCTTAAATGACCGTTTGTCACGATACGAATTTACTTTCAAAATCATAAAATGCTTAAAATATTTAGAGTAATTGTATTCATCTATGTCAGTCATTATTGTATCCATTGTATTTTTAATATACATGATATCAGTATGGCTTGTCCAGACATGAAAAGTGAAGTAGGTTAAGACGAAAGGGAGATGAAAAATCATAGTTGAAAAACTACATCATAGCACTTTTTCAACCATATCATGGAAACTCATGACATTTACATATGATTGTAATGCAGATTATAGTACATTCTTTTTTGTCTTGGTATTCTCATCACATGTTTCCAATATTTTCATAATCATGTCTCAGTAGCTCATTCCGACATTGCAACAAGTTCGAGACTGGTTTATCTAAAAGTGGCACCCTTATAACCCAAATTTTACCAATTCTTCATAATCTTTTGGTTAACATTATTGTAGAAATTATGCTGAAATATATATCTATCACCTGTTACTTCTTTGATGCCACTAAACCAGAGACTTCGTAGTTGCGATCATTGCACAGATTATGATATACTGTCGTAAATTTCATTGACGTAGATGTAAAAGCTGTCTATAAGGATCGTTACGCTGTAGTTGCTCCGACCAAACGTTCGCTAAGAATGTTTACTTCCTTATGTCAACAACATAATTTAGAATGAGGACCAACTCTAAACTAGACGAGCAGATCAGGATTCTCACTTGAGGAAAGTGGAAATATAGTCTCCACTCTCCTATTGATTGTAGGGTAAAGACTAAAGACTATCAAGCTAAAGATTAAGGAAATCAAGGGGATATTTATGAATGGATATATATAGCACTGATATTAAGACTATATAAATACATACACAATGAATTAGGAATCCTGAATAGAATGCACCCTCTGATTTTCTCTCGGGACATGAGCAATGTCTTCTGAAAGCAAGTGTCCAGCGGTTCCTGGTAGAAGACCTCAGTTTGGGAATAGATTCCTTAAAAAGAAGGAAAATGTTTTTGAACACAATGCGTGGTAAGTGTCTACATATGTACGTAGACTAATGGATGAATTGTTAATTGGGTCTGAAAATAGTACTTTCATGTGAGGTGAAGATTGGTTATTTGTTATAAGCAATGAGTTAGGTTGACCACAGCAATAAGGAAAATTAATAAGAGTGTTGGTCATTTTCGATAGTTACTGTATATTATGTAACAATATGCTTCCCAGGCTATAAGTAAATGATTTGATCAGGTAGCATTTGTCATAGTCGCATATACACAGCCTGTAGACTTGAATCAAGGTAGCAGGCACTGTCTGTCTGTACCTTTACTTGCCAGTATAGCATGCCAGTATGAATGAGAGAAACTAGTATGCATCTATAGGTGCTTTTTATGTCCACCTCTAAACTAATCCCATATTAAGATAATCTTACTAACAATGAGTATTTAGTTTATCATAGTTTTTCTTAAATTTATTTAGTTTGGTCGAGTTGATAATTTCATTTGGTAGTCTGTTCCAGGAGTCCACAACTCTCTGTGAGAAATGCTTTCTAATGCCTTTAACAACTTTGTTTCTTAAAATCTTTTGATCATATTCCCTTAATTCATTCCCTTTGTCATGAAAGAACTCTAAGCTGTCGATGTTTCTGTTAAACCTCCCCTCTTTCTCTTGTCCAGTATGGTTAATTTGAATGTACCCAATAATTTTTCATATGACATGTTTCTTCATTCTGGAACTGTTTTAAAAGCTCTTTTCTGGACTCTCTGAAGCATCTCTATATTACCTTGGATAAAGAAACCATGCCTCATCAGCATATTCCAAGTGTTGTCTCACTTACATTTTGAATACCAGGAATGACTGAAGATACTTATAGCTGAATAAGCATTTAATTACTCCTACCATTTGATTTGCTTTTCTCACTGTAACTGAAATATGGTTTCTAAATTTCATATTCCTTGATATCAGTATTCCCAGAGCTTTTTCTTTAGTAGCAGCCACTAAGTTTTTACCAAACAGCTTATGATCTATGTGTACATTACCATTAATTTCCATGTGTCTGACCAAGTCATTAGTTGTGATAGATCACGTTTAAGAGTATGTGATCACTCAGCTCCACTGTAAATATTTATGTCCTCTGCAAATAATTTACACAATGATCATTTACAAATATATAGAATAAAATTGGCCCAGAATTGATCCCTGAGTTGCTCCACTTTCCATTTTAACCCATTTTGATATCTCCATTCACACTGTTTTCTATTGGTTAAAAATGCTTCAGTCCAGCCCAGTACATTCTCACTTCGAATTTGTTGAGTTTATTTAGCACACTGTTGTGCTACTCTGTCGCACTATCAGATGCTATCTTGAAGTCCAGAAACACATCGAAAGGTTTGCTTCTGTCATAAATTCTTGTCCTGTTTTTGTGTTTCATACTGATTTGGCAACCATGACCTTCCATGTTGGCATTTAGTTACCAGTCATCATACCCATGTGATCCATATCTGCTTCCTTTATACATTTTTCCATGATTTCAGTGATTTGGTTAGTTAGTGATACTGGCCTGTAATTTTTCTTTTTTTACTTGCTTTTTTTTCTTTTAATTACTGCAGTTTTCCAGTTTTTAGGCAAATTTCTTTCTTTAATGGAATTGTTAAACAAAATTATGAGCATCTTTTTCAGTTCACTTGCTGTTGCTAAGAGAATCCTAGAATGAATTCTGGCAGGTCCCAAAGCTCTATGTATATTCAGGTCCTTTGACAATATGTTTAATGTAGTTTCGTGAATAGTTATATCTCTATCTGATGCCTGTTCCAATCTAGAACGCCTTCAAGGGGGTGACCACGGCAATAGAGCCTCCATAACTCATGAACTCTATTGCCACTTGTTAGCCTTTAGTGCCTTACATTTAGCAGGCCACTGGCAGAGGGCAAGTCTAGTGCAGTGTTTGCAGAGGCTCTACCTAATGTTCCCACTGACTACTTTTTCCCAGTGCTCCTGCCAAATGTTCCTATCCTACTACTTTAACCTAATGTTTCTGCTCCTACCTTAATGCTCCTACCTAAATGTTCCGACCTAAATCTTCGTACCTACTACTTCTATCTATTGCTTCTACCATTTTGCCAAAAGGCAAGGCTTGTACATAGTGCTTTCGGTAGGAGAACTTAAGAGTTACAAGGAATGAGCTATGTTGTTGTGAAAAGGAGAGATTATATGTTTTTGGACAGAATGCTAGTAATCCATGTGTGGGTGAAGCAGAAAAAAGAAAAGACAGCTACCTGTGTCAGAGTAGTGCAACTTGACAACCACTGAAGTGTTGGCTTACTATCCAGCTGTCACTAACCCTCCTTTACCCAGTTATATCTAAGTTTTATGATGTTCTTGTCTTTCATGGTGAATTCGAAGGGATCTGGTGCTTCTCATAAAATTGCTTGCTTTGATATCAATAGATCTCTATCATCATCATCGTCACAGAATACAGAAGTAAAGTAATTTTTAGCCTCTTTGCAGTTTCTTGGTCTGTTTTGGATAGAGTTCCATTGTGTTTCTCTAGATTGCACATCGCTGATATAGCTGTGGTGTTTGACAGTGTAGAAATTTGTTCCATGCACATCTTTTCCTCTTTATAGCTATTAAAACATATCTGTTAAGCCATAGAGGCTTTTCTTTTTTAATATAATCAGTCTGATACATCTTCATATACTTTAATGAATATATTCCAAGCCTCCAAAACTTTTCTCCCTTTTCATATGTTATCCCAATACAGCTTAAAGTGCTTTTCAAATCTTGCATAGTCACCTTTATAATAATTGTGCTGCTCTGGTCTTGTTCTGTATACCTTTGCTTGTAAATTTGGTAACTAAAGGTTATTACAGCTTAATTGCTTTTTTCTAGTGGTTGCTCCTGATTTAAATTCTCAGTAATGGTATTACAGTATGTGATATATTTGATCTAACTTCACCTATAGCTCTTGTAACTTTTTGTACATGTTAGTATAAATAGTTGTCTTCTAATGTATCCAAGAACTGTTGTGAGAATCCATCTGTATCTCCAATTTTTTCAGTCTATTTCAGGTAGATTGAAATACCTAGCTATTAATGAGGGGTATTTTCAAATTTCTTTACATCTCTAAGCATTTTGAATAGGATTTTAATTGCTTCTATCACCTGCAGAATGCTCCTTGTATATTAATAATATTAGTATCTTAACTTTTCTAGCATCAACCCTGCACCATACATTTTCACCATAGTCCATTATGTTTAACTGATTACAAAGTTCTGAGTTCAATATGTATTTTACAAATATTAAGAGCCTCCTTTTTCTTGTGCACATGATTTTTAAGGCATATAATCTGATAACTTTAGTCCACTCCAGTCATGGATAAAAGTCCACTTTGAGGCCTGGCCTTAATTGAAATATCAAGAGGATTATGAAAGGGAAAATGAAGGGACAAGGAGTGTTTACAAATATTAGAGGAAGTAAAAAAAAAAGAACTGTCTTTTAAAATGTGCCAGAGCATAGTTATTGGGAGACTTGAGAAGGCAGAAAATTCCAAAGCTTTAACTTAGAGGGAAAGAAACAGTTATCAAAATGGCATACCTTCGCCTCCACAAGATAATGATCAGACATCCCTCCAGTTGCACCTCTCAGCACATTAACATCCAAAAGTCTCTTTCGTGCGCCTATCAATTAAGACGTAATCCAATAACGCTCTGTGGCCATCTCTCCCACTTACATACGTATACTTATGTATATCTCTCTTTTTAATCCAGGTATTCCCAATCACCAGTCCTTTTTCAGTACACAAATCTACAAGCTCTTCACCATTTCCATTTACAACACTGAACACCCTATGTACACCAATTATTTACTCAACTGCCTCATTACTCACCTATGCATTCAAATCACCCATCACTAAAGCCTGGTTTCTTGCATGAAAACTACTAGCACACTCACTCAGCTGCTCCCAAAACACTTGCCTCTCATGATCTTTTTTCTCATGCCCAGGTGCATATGCACCAATAATCGCCCATCTTATCTCCATCCACTTTCAGTTTTACCCATATAAAGCTAGTTTACTTTCTTACACTATATCACATACTCCCACCACTCTTGTTTCAGGAGTAGTGCTACTGCTTCTCTTGCTCTTGTCCTCTCACTAACCCCTGACTTTACTCCCAAGACATTCCCAAACCACTCTTCCCCTTTACCCTTGAGCTTCGTTTCACTCAGAGCCAAAACATCTAGGTTTTGTGATATATATATATATTATAATTTTTTTTTACTTTGTCGCTGTCTCCTGCATTAGTGAGGTAGCGCAAGGAAACAGACGAAACAATGGCCCAACCCACCCACATACACATGTATATACATACACGTCCACGCACGCAAATATACATACTATACATCTCAACGTATACATATACACACACAGACATATACATATATACACATGTACTTAATTCATACTGTCTGCCTTTATTCATTCCCATCGCCACCTCACCACACATGAAATAACAACCCCCTCCCCCCTCATGTGTGCGAGGTATTGCAAAGAAGAGACAACAAAGGCCACATTCGTTCACACTCCGTCTCTGGCTGTCATGTGATAATGCACCGAAACCACAGCTCCCTTTCCACATCCAGGCCCCACAGACACTTCACATGCCCTGGTTCAATCCATTGACAGCACGTCGACCCCGGTATACCACATCATTCCAATTCACTCTATTCCTTGCACGCCTTTCACCCTCCTGCATGTTCAGGCCCCGATCACTCAAAATCTTTTTCACTCCATCTTTCCACCTCCAATTTGGTCTCCCACATCTCCTCATTCCCTCCACCTCTGACACATATATCCTCTTGGTCAATCTTTCCTCACTCATTCTCTCCATGTGACCAAACCATTTCAAAACACCCTCCCCTGCTCTCTCAACCACACTCTTTTTATTACCACACATCTCTCTTACCCTATCATTACTTACTCGATCAAACCACCTCACACCACATATTGTCCTCAAACATCTCATTTCCAGCACATCCACCCTCCTGTGCACAACTCTATCCATAGCCCATGCCTCGCACCATATAACATTGTTGGAACCACTATTCCTACAAACATAGCCATTTTTGCTTTCGGAGATAATGTTCTCGACTTCCACACATTCTTCAATGCTCCCAGAACTTTCGCCCTCTCCCCCACCCTATGATTCACTTCCGCTTCCATGGTTCCATCCGCTGCCAAATCTACTCCCAGATATCTAAAACACTTCACTTCCTCCACTTTTTCTCCATTCAAACTTACCTCCCAATTGACTTGTCCCTCAACCCTACTGCACCTAATAACCTTGCTCTTGTTCACATTTACTCTCAGCTTTCTTCTTTCACACACTTTGCCAAACTCAGTCACCAGCTTCTGCAGTTTCTCAGCCACCAGTGCTGTATCATCAGTGAACAACAACTGACTCACTTCCCAAGCTTTCTCATCCACAACAGACTGCATACTTGCCTTCTTTGCAAAACTCTTGCATTCACCTCCCTAACAACTCCGTCCATAAACAAATTAAACAACTATGGAGACATCACGCACCCCTGCCGCAAACCAACATTCACTGAGAACCAATCACTTTCCTCTCTTCCTACATGTACACATGCCTTACGTTCTCGATAAAAACTTTTCACTGCTTCTAACAACTTGCCTCCCACACCATATATTCTTAATTCCTTCCACACAGCATCTCTATCAATTCTATCATATGCCTTCTCTAGATCCATAAATGCTCCATACAAATCCATTTGCTTTTCTAAGTATTTCTCACATACATTCTTCAAAGCAAACACCTGATCCACACATCCTCTACCACTTCTGAAACCACACTGCTCTTCACCAATCTGATGCTCTGTACATGCCTTCACCCTCTCAATCAATATCATCCCATATAATTTCCCAGGAAAACTCAACAAACTTCAAACTATTCGCCATTTCCCGCATTAGCAAGGTAGCGTTAAGAACAGAGGACTGGGCCACTGAGGGAATATCCTCACCTGGCCCCCTTCTCTGTTCCTTCTTTTGGAAAATTTAAAAAAAAAACGAGGGGAGGATTTCCAGCCCCCCACTCCCTCCCCTTTTAGTCGCCTTCTACGACACGCAGGGAATACGTGGGAAGTATTCTTTCTCCCCTATCCCTTATACCTCAGTAATTTGAGCACTCACTTTTATCCCCTTTACCTTTGTACAATGGCACTATGCAAGCATTCCGCCAATCCTCAGGCACCTCACCATGAGTCATACATACATTAAATAACCTTACCAACCAGTCAACAATACAGTCACCCCCTTTTTTAATAAATTCCACTGCAATACCATCCAAACCCACTGCCTTGCCGGCTTTCATCTTCCGCAAAGCTTTTACTACCTCTTCTCTGTTTACCAAATCATTCTCCCTAACCCTCTCACTTTGCACACCACCTCGACCAAATCACCTTATATCTGTCACTCTGTCATCAAACACATTCAACAAACCTTCAAAATACTCACTCCATCTTCTCACATCACCACTACTTGTTATCACAACTGGTGCAACTGGAGGAATGTCTGATCATTATCTTGTGGAGGCAAAAGTGAAGATTTGTAGAGGTTTTCAGAAAAGAAGAGAGAATGTTGGGGTGAAGAGAGTGGTGAGAGTAAGTGAACTTGGGAAGGTGACTTGTGTGAGGAAGTAACAGGAGAGCCTGAGTACAGAATGGAAAAAGGTGAGAACAAAGGACGTAAGGGGAGTGGGGGAGGAATTGGATGTATTCAGGGAAGCAGTGATGGCTTGTGCAAAACATGCTTGTGGCATGAGAAGCGTGGGAGGTATGCAGATTAGACAGGGTAGTTAGTGATGGGATGAAGAAGTAAGATTATTAGTGAAAGAGAAGAGAGTGGCATTTGGATGATTTTTGCAGGGAAATTATGCAAATGACTGGGAGATGTATAAAAGAAAGAGGCAGGAGGTCAAGAGAAAGGTGCAAGAGGTGAAAAAGAGGGCAAATGAGAGTTGTGGTGAGAGAGTATCATTAAATTTGAGGGAGAATAAAAAGATGTTTTGGAAGGAGGTAGATAAAGTGCATAAGACAAGGGAACAAATGGGAACATCAGAGAAGGGGGCTAATGGGGAGGTGATAACAAGTAGTGGTGATGTGAGAAGGAGATGGAGTGAGTATTTTGAAGGTTTGTTGAATGTGTTTGATGATAGAGTGGGAGATATAGGGTGTTTTGGTTGAGGTGGTGAGCAAAGTGAGAGGGTTAGGGAGAATGATTTGGTAAACAGAGAAGAGGCAGTAAAAGCTTTGCGGAAGATGAAAGCCAGCAAGGCAGCGGGTTTGGATGGTATTGCAGTGGAATTTATTAAAAAGAGGGTGACTGTATTCTTAACTGGTTGGTAAGGTTATTTAATGTATGTATGACTCATGATGAGGTGCCTGAGGACTGGCCATTATACAAAGGCAAAGGGGATAAGAGTGAGTGCTCAAATTACAAAGGTATAAGTTTGTTGAGTATTCCTGGGAAATTATATATGAGGGTATTGTTTAGGAGGGTGAAGGCATGTACAGAGCGTCAGATTGGGGAAGAGCAGTGTGGTTTCAGAAGTGGTAGAGGATGTGTTGATCAGGTGTTAGCTTTGAAAAATGTATGTGAGAAATACTTAGAAAAGCAAATGGATTTGTATGTAGCATTTATGGATCTGGAGAAGGCATATCATAAGAGTTGATAGAGATGCTCTGTGGAAGATATTAAGAATATATGGTGTGGGAGGCAAGTTGTTAGAAGCAGTGAAAAGTTTGTATCGAGGATGTAAGGCATGTGTACGTGTAGGAAGAGAGGAAAGTGATCGGTTCTCAGTGAATGTTGGTTTGCAGCAGGGGTGTGATGGTTGTTTAATTTGTTTATGGATGGGGTTGTTAGGGAGGTGAATGCAAGAGTCTTGGAAGGAGGGGCAAGTATGCAGTCTGTTTTGGATGAGAGAGCTTAGGAAGTGAGTCAGTTGTTGTTAGCTGATGATACAGCGCTGGTGGCTGATTCGGGTGATAAATTGCAGAAGCTGGTGACTGAGTTTGGTAAAGTGTGTGAAAGAAGAAAGCTGAGAGTAAATGTGAATCAGAGCAAGGTTATGAGGTACAGTAGGGTTGATGGACAATTCAATTGGGAGGTAAGTTTGAATGGAGAAAAAGTGGAGGAAGTGAAGTGTTTTAGATATCTGGGAGTGGATTTGGTAGCGGATGGAATCATGGAATACATACATACATACATACATTATATCCCTGGGGATAGGGGAGAAAGAATACTTCCCACATATTCCCTGCGTGTCGTAGAAGGCGACTAAAAGGGGAGGGAGCGGGTGGCTGGAAATCCTCCCCTCTCGTTTTTTTTTTTTTTGATTTTCCAAAAGAAGGAACAGAGAAGGGGGCCAGGTGAGGATTTTCCCTCTAAGGCCCGGTCCTCTGTTCTTAACACTACCTCGCAAATGCGGGAAATTGCGAATAGTATGAAAGAAAATATATATATATATATATATATATATATATCTGGGAGTGGATCTGTCAGCGGATGGAACCATGGAAGCGGAAGTGGATCATAGGGTGGGGGAGGGGGCGAAAATTTTGGGAGCCTTGAAAAATGTGTGGAAGTCGAGAACATTATCTCGGAAAGCAAAAATGGGTATGTTTGAAGGAATAGTGGTTCCAACAATGTTGTATGGTTGCGAGGCGTGGGCTATGGATAGAGTTGTGCGCAGGAGGATGGATGTGCTGGAAATGAGATGTTTGAGGACAATGTGTGGTGTGAGGTGGTTTGATCGAGTAAGTAACGTAAGGGTAAGAGAGATGTGTGGAAATAAAAAGAGCGTGGTTGAGAGAGCAGAAGAGGGTGTTTTGAAATGGTTTGGGCACATGGAGAGAATGAGTGAGGAAAGATTGACCAAGAGGATATATGTGTCGGAGGTGGAGGGAACGAGGAGAAGAGGGAGACCAAATTGGAGGTGGAAAGATGGAGTGAAAAAGATTTTGTGTGATCGGGGCCTGAACATGCAGGAGGGTGTAAGGAGGGCAAGGAATAGAGTGAATTGGAGCGATGTGGTATACAGGGGTTGACGTGCTGTCAGTGGAGTGAATCAAGGCATGTGAAGCGTCTGGGGTAAACCATGGAAAGCTGTGTAGGTATGTATATTTGCGTGTGTGGACGTGTGTATGTACATGTGTATGGGGGGGGGGGTTGGGCCATTTCTTTCGTCTGTTTCCTTGCGCTACCTCGCAAACGCGGGAGACAGCGACAAAGTATAAAAAAAAAAAAAAAAAAAAAAAATATATATATATATGGTGCCTGATTCATGTGAGAAACTGCAGAAGCTGGTGACTGAGTTTGGTAAAGTGTGTGAAAGAAGGAAGTTAAGAGTAAATGTGAATAAGAGCAAGGTTATTAGGTACAGTAGGGTTGAGGGTCAATTCAATTGGGAGGTGAGTTTGAATGGAGAAAAACTGGAGGAAGTGAAGTGTTTTAGATATCTGGGAGTGGATCTGGCAGCGGATGGAACCATGGAAGCGGAAGTGGATCATAGGGTGGGGGAGGGGGCGAAAATTCTGGGAGCCTTGAAGAATGTGTGGAAGTCGAGAACATTATCTCGGAAAGCAAAAATGGGTATGTTTGAAGGAATAGTGGTTCCAACAATGTTGTATGGTTGCGAGGCGTGGACTATGGATAGAGTTGTGCGCAAGAGGATGGATGTGCTGGAAATGAGATGTTTGAGGACAATGTGTGGTGTGAGGTGGTTTGATCGAGTAAGTAACGTAAGGGTAAGAGAGATGTGTGGAAATAAAAAGAGCGTGGTTGAGAGAGCAGAAGAGGGTGTTTTGAAATGGTTTGGTCACATGGAGAGAATGAGTGAGGAAAGATTGACCAAGAGGATATATGTGTCAGAGGTGGAGGGAACGAGGAGAAGAGGGAGACCAAATTGGAGGTGGAAAGATGGAGTGAGAAAGATTTTGTGTGATCGGGGCCTGAACATGCAGGAGGGTGAAAGGAGGGCAAAGAATAGAGTGAATTGGAGCGATGTGGTATACCGGGGTTGACGTGCTGTCAGTGGATTGAATCAAGGCATGTGTATGGGGGTGGGTTGGGCCATTTCTTTCGTCTGTTTCCTTGCGCTACCTCGCAAACGCGGGAGACAGTGACGAAGCAAAAAAAAAAAAAATATATATATATATATATGTATATATATATATATATATATATATATATATATATATATATATATATATATATATATATTTTTTTTTTATACTTTGTCGCTATCTCCCGCGTTTGCGAGGTAGCGCAAGGAAACAGACGAAAGAAATGGCCCAACCCCCCCATACACATGTATATACTTACGTCCACACACGCAAATATACATACCTACACAGCTTTCCATGGTTTACCCCAGACGCTTCACATGCCTTGATTCAATCCACTGACAGCACGTCAGCCCCGGTATACCACATCGCTCCAATTCACTCTATTCCTTGCCCTCCTTTCACCCTCCTGCATGTTCAGGCCCCGATCACACAAAATCTTTTTCACTCCATCTTTCCACCTCCAATTTGGTCTCCCTCTTCTCCTTATTCCCTCCACCTCTGACACATATATCCTCTTGGTCAATCTTTCCTCACTCATCCTCTCCATGTGCCCAAACCACTTCAAAACACCCTCTTCTGCTCTCTCAACCACGCTCTTTTTATTTCCACACATCTCTCTTACCCTTACGTTACTCACTCGATCAAACCGCCTCACACCACACATTGTCCTCAAACATCTCATTTCCAGCACATCCATCCTCCTGCGCACAACTCTATCCATAGCCCACGCCTCGCAACCATACAACATTGTTGGAACCACTATTCCTTCAAACATACCCATTTTTGCTTTCCGAGATAATGTTCTCGACTTCCACACATTCTTCAAGGCCCCCAGAATTTTCGCCCCCTCCCCCACCCTATGATCCACTTCCGCTTCCATGGTTCCATCCGCTGCCAGATCCACTCCCAGATATCTAAAACACTTCACTTCCTCCAGTTTTTCTCCATTCAAACTCACCTCCCAATTGACTTGACCCTCAACCCTACTGTACCTAATAACCTTGCTCTTATTCACATTTACTCTTAACTTTCTTCTTCCACACACTTTACCAAACTCAGTCACCAGCTTCTGCAGTTTCTCACATGAATCAGCCACCAGCGCTGTGTCATCAGCGAACAACAACTGACTCACTTCCCAAGCTCTCTCATCCCCAACAGACTTCATACTTGCCCCTCTTTCCAAAACTCTTGCATTTACCTCCCTAACAACCCCATCCATAAACAAATTAAACAAGCATGGAGACATCACACACCCCTGCCGCAAACCTACATTCACTGAGAACCAATCACTTTCCTCTCTTCCTACACGTACACATGCCTTACATCCTCGATAAAAACTTTTCACTGCTTCTAACAACTTTCCTCCCACACCATATATTCTTAATACCTTCCACAGAGCATCTCTATCAACTCTATCATATGCCTTCTCCAGATCCATAAATGCTACATACAAATCCATTTGCTTTTCTAAGTATTTCTCACATACATTCTTCAAAGCAAACACCTGATCCACACATCCTCTACCACTTCTGAAACCACACTGCTCTTCCCCAATCTGATGCTCTGTACATGCCTTCACCCTCTCAATCAATACCCTCCCATATAATTTACCAGGAATACTCAACAAACTTATACCTCTGTAATTTGAGCACTCACTCTTATCCCCTTTGCCTTTGTACAATGGCACTATGCACGCATTCCGCCAATCCTCAGGCACCTCACCATGAGTCATACATACATTAAATAACCTTACCAACCAGTCAACAATACAGTCACCCCCTTTTTTAATAAATTCCACTGCAATACCATCCAAACCTGCTGCCTTGCCGGCTTTCATCTTCCGCAAAGCTTTCACTACCTCTTCTCTGTTTACCAAATCATTTTCCCTAACCCTCTCACTTTGCACACCACCTCGACCAAAACACCCTATATCTGCCACTCTATCATCAAACACATTCAACAAACCTTCGAAATACTCACTCCATCTCCTTCTCACATCACCACTACTTGTTATCACCTCCCCATTTGCGCCCTTCACTGAAGTTCCCATTTGCTCCCTTGTCTTACGCACTTTATTTACCTCCTTCCAGAACATCTTTTTATTCTCCCTAAAATTTAATGATACTCTCTCACCCCAACTCTCATTTGCCCTTTTTTTCACTTCTTGCACCTTTCTCTTGACCTCCTGTCTTTCTTTTATACATCTCCCACTCAATTGCATTTTTTCCCTGCAAAAATCGTCCAAATGCCTCTCTCTTCTCTTTCACTAATACTCTTACTTCTTCATCCCACCACTCACTACCCTTTCTAATCAACCCACCTCCCACTCTTCTCATGCCACAAGCATCTTTTGCGCAATCCATATATATATATATATATATATATATATATATATATATATATATATATATATATATATATATATATATTCTTTCTTTTAAACTATTCGCCATTTCCCGCGTTAGCGAGGTAGCATTAAGAACAGAGGACTGGGCCTTTGAGGGAATACCCTCACCTGGCCCAATTCTCTGTTCCTTCTTTTGGAAAATTAAGAAAAAAAAAACGAGAGGGGAGGATATCCAGCTCCCCGCTCCCTCCCCTTTTAGTCGCCTTCGACGACACGCAGGGAATACGTGGGAAGTATTCTTAATCCCCTATCCCCAGGGATAATATATATATATATATATATATATATATATATATATATATATATATATATATATATATATATATATATATATATTTATATATATATATATATATATATATATATATATATATATATATATATATATATGTATATATATATATATATATATATATATATATATATATATATATATATATATATATATATATATATTATTTTTATATTTTTATTATACTTTGTCGCTGTCTCCCGCGTTTGCGAGGTAGCGCAAGGAAACAGACGAAAGAAATGGCCCAACCCCCCCCATACACACGCAAATATACATACCTACACAGCTTTCCATGGTTTACCCCAGACGCTTCACATGCCTTGATTCACTCCACTGACAGCACGTCAACCCCGGTATACCACATCGCTCCAATTCACTCTATTCCTTGCCCTCCTTTCACCCTCCTGCATGTTCAGGCCCCGATCACACAAAATCTTTTTCACTCCATCTTTCCACCTCCAATTTGGTCTCCCTCTTCTCCTCGTTCCCTCCACCTCCAACACATATATCCTCTTGGTCAATCTTTCCTCACTCATTCTCTCCATGTGCCCAAACCACTTCAAAACACCCTCTTCTGCTCTCTCAACCACGCTCTTTTTATTTCCACACATCTCTCTTACCCTTACGTTACTTACTCGATCAAACCACCTCACACCACACATTGTCCTCAAACATCTCATATCCAGCACATCCATCCTCCTGCGCACAACTCTATCCATAGCCCACGCCTCGCAACCATACAACATTGTTGGAACCAGAAGGAAACAGACGAAAGAATGGCCCAACCCACCCACATACACATGTATATACATACATGTCCACACACGCAAATATACATACCCATTCATCTCAGTGTATACATATATATACACACACAGACATATACATATATACACATGCACATAATTCATGCTGTCTGCTTTTATTTATTCCCATCGCCTCCTCGCCACACATGGGATAACAACCCCCTCCCCCCCTCATGTGTGCGAGGTCGCACTAGGAAAAGACAACAAAGGCTCCATTCGTTCACACTCAGTCTCTCGCTGACATGTAATAATGCACTGAAACCACAGCTCCCTTTCCACATCCAGGCCCCACAGAACTTTCCATGGTTTACCCCAGATGCTTCACATGCCCTGGTTCAATCCATTGACAGCACGTCGACCCCGGTATACCACATCGTTCCAATTCACTCTATTCCTTGCACGCCTTTCACCCTCCTGCATGTTCAGGCCCCGATCACTCAAAATCTTTTTCACTCCATCTTTCCACCTCCAATTTGATCTCCCACTTCTCCTCTTTCCCTCCACTTCTGTTTATACTCTTTGAATATTTCTGATAAAAGTAGTAGTACTTAAGCTTTACAATATTAACTTTAATCATATGACCAGGACTCTGATAAGGTGTTTTTTGATTTTTGACTTATTTATATTAGCTTTAGATTTATATTAGCTTTAGATTTTCCTTCATTGATTTAGGGATTTTTTTATTTTAATGTACTTGCTTAAAAAAGTGTTCACGTGAACAAATTCAGTCAGTTTTTGTGCAAGTAGAAATGAATTCATGTATATTTGATGTGTTATAAGTGGAAATTTGCTCATTGTTCATATTTTTTAGGCACATTAGTTCATTATATACAGTTTACACATAAGGATCCTCTTTACATGCTCCTTGCAGAATTTTGTCATCATAAAGGCCAGGTGAACAAGTTACTGAGGGTGTTGTGTGAAGGATCGTTCCTATGTTATCGGTGGTTGACTGATGAAACTATGGGACGACGTCGACCACAGGGAGGGGGGAGGGAACTGAAGGATTGGAAAATGGTTTACATGCATAACAGTTGGTAAGAGTATGCTTAAAGTTATAGCTAGGTAATTGTGTAGTTGTTAGCATGCGACAAATTCTTTGTATTATGGGCTTTCTAGATTCATTAGAAGACCCACTTTTGTATATATGGATGGAATGCATCTAGGGCTTCATATCTTAATGATAACTATAGGCTATATCAATTTTTTGCATATGAACAGAGCTGTGTCGTTTAAAACACTGTTCATCCATGAGGTTTACCTTTCAGTCATCATAAAGTAAAAGTGGCCAGCATGTACGGAATGCTAAAATCATACAGCATCCTATAACCCATCCAGGCCTATAATGGTATGGGTTCGGGACTACACCAAACAACCCAATTTACACTTGCTTTTGCTGTTTGGACCTGGTGATCCTTACCTGATATCTGCTTGTGTGCCTTCACCTTTCTTTCAGCCTTCAGAGAAGTTTGATGGATATCACTTACTTTTATTTCTGGGTTTTCTCTGACATGAATCATAAGTATTTTGTTGTATCTTGTGAACTTAATTATGTGCCTGGAGACAGTACTATTGTTAAATGCCTCTTCATTTTGATGGCCAGCCTAAACATAATTTTGTTTATTTTAAAATAGTTGTAGAGCTTTTATTGTACTGAGACAAATAGTATGATAAAAATTCAAATGAGTGCTGTGGAGTGTCCACATTATTCTGCTGAGAGATGTGTGAGGCATAAGTCCACTGCAGCTAGGATTCAGACCTATGTACTCAACCCTGGCAGCCTGTGAATGTGTCACAGTCAGAAAGTGAATGCGAGGGATATTACCACCGAGGTTACTGATGAAATTTTTCATTCTTGTGTTCAGTGCAGGTCTGTTGTTAGGATTAGCACATGACAGGAGACAGGTCTCTCCTGACAGTTTCATGTAGTGCAAGAGTAACTATTAGATTGGAAGGCTACTTATTACGTGGCTCTTCACTCATTAAGGATACATATGAATTAGTCTTACTGTTTACTCTTGTTCCATTCTTTATAAACAAGAAAAGCAGTCATAGGTAATAGATAGAGTATAAAACATGATAAGGCAACCATTGTTCTTACACATGCTTATATTTGTAAGTGCACATCCTGGGATTCCTGTTAAGATGTAGGAATTCCTTTTCATCTGAACAGTTGCTCCATGTTTGGAGTACAGCTCTTATATCTGAGGTCTTTACTTGACAGTTAAGTTGAAAGCAGTCCAACTTATTAACTTTCCCAGGCTAACTCCAAATCTTGATATGCTTTCCATGTGCCTCAATGTTGGTTCAGTTTCCATCTTCCATAAGTTTTACTTTGGCCTCTCTTCCAAGAACTGGCTGCTTGTGTGCCCTAACCAATAGCTAGACCATGCAATACTCAGCAACTTCTGCATCACATGATTACTGTTAGGCCATCAGCAACTCAAGGATGGGCCATTTTGGTAACTCTTTCTTTCCCTACACCTTAAAGCTTTGGAACTCTCTGCCCTTTCATATCTTTCCTGGTAACTATGACCTGGCAAATTTAAAAAGACAGGTTATTTTACTTCCTCCAGAATTCGTAAATACTTTCCCTTGTCTCTTATTTTCTCTTTCGTTAACCTCTTTAAAGCTCATTTAAGGCCCATCCCTGATGTAGACTTTAGTCTGTAACTGGAGCCTGAAACGTGAAAAAGAAGATGTAGATTATGGTACTTTGCTTTGTGGTAGCCAAACTAGAGAGTAGAATTCTTCAGAATGTATTTTAAGGATTATTAGCATGTAGAATGTTTAGGGAGGATTCTGTATGTAAAATCCTGCTCTAAATTCAGAAAAGAATATATATTCTTGTAGACTGTTTACAACAAAAGCATTGTTTACAATCACAAATTATATTATATTGTTTGAATTTGATATTTCGTTTCATTTTTTACTTCCTAGCAGTTAGGAGAGAAAGAATAGCTATGTATCCTGTGTGTCATAGGAAGTCACTAAAAATTAAGGGTGGGTGTAGGTAGCTGAAAACCCTCTCCCTTTTTGTATCATCAGTCTCTTAAGAGTTGGAAGTAAAGAAGAAGCTTAGCAAGAAAAATTGGAAAAATTGAGCACATAAAGAAAATTATACATTTTCATTTCAATATTACATTCAATTGACTATCATATTTTCTTGGTAGATAATTGCCTCTTAAATTATTAATTGTTGTGGGTATGAAAACAAAGCGATATAATAATGAGGGGCATTCTTACTTTTTTCAGATTCACCATTTCCCCTTTTTTTTTTCATGCATATTCACTATTTCCCCATGTCAGCGAGTAGCACCAAGAACAGAGGACTGAGCCTTAGAGGGAATATCCTCACTTGGCCCCCTTTCCTTTTGGAAAATTGAAAACAGGAGGGGAGGATTTCCAGCCCCCTGCTCCCTCCCCTTTTAGTCGCCTTTTATGACGTCCAGGGAATACGTGGGAAGTATTCTTTCTCCCCTATCCCTAATGATATTTTCATGGGCTATATGTGATTCTTTTATTCTTTGGTTATGAGGAGACTTTTGAAATATTTTGCCATTTATTAGTGATGAACAATATTTTAGGGATAATGTTGTCTGGGATGAAAATCAAGAGGCTGCTGCCAAGGAGAAAGTGTTGGAGAACTCTGAAGTGACATTGAGTACTGAGGAGATACAAAAATTGGAAGAAGAGGCAGCAGATCAGTGGGACAGTTTCTACAGCATTCATCAGAACAGGTACAGCTAAAGTGATTTTTATAGAAACTTTTCAGGAAAACAAATGTAACACTGATGCTCACAATGAAGAGAATCATATGTAATTCATGCCACTTTTCACAGAGATAAATATGATAAGCCTGTTAACTACAACCTGAGATGTTATTCTTGAATTGTTTGTTTGTAAACCCTCATATTTCCTCATTCAGGTATCTCTCACCAAATTAGTTGAATGATGGAAAATAAGTTCTGCTATTTTGTGTGAATATATTTTCCAGAGGATTAATCTATGGGTCCCCATGATGACATTTTTCGCTTCTCTCCTCTTTGGTCTGTCCTATGTGTGTGAGATTCTTTAGGATATTTTTCTGGAAAATTGAAGTTAGTGCCTTTTAACCCTCTGTCTTGTCTTGTGAGGAAACTCTAGTTTCCCCATACTTCACTGTCCTCTTAGTTAGGCCATGGAAACTTGCTTGTTTTGGGCTTACATTTAAAGTTTTCATATACTGCCACAGAGATTCTGTCATTTACCTACTCAGTCGTGACTACCAAGCAGCAGAGAATCCTTTTAGACTTTGTGCCAAATGCCCTCTATTAGACCAATTTTTTTACTTTCCATGCATTAGTATCTTTTTTTATGTACAAGTTGAGTATCCTTTATCC
Source organism: Panulirus ornatus (assembly GCF_036320965.1). Taxonomy (NCBI): domain Eukaryota; kingdom Metazoa; phylum Arthropoda; class Malacostraca; order Decapoda; family Palinuridae; genus Panulirus; species Panulirus ornatus. Next base: position 16,053,584 of record NC_092224.1, read on the forward strand.
AAAAGGCCTGGGAACAGAAGTGTTTCAAATTTTGGATTTTTTTTATTTTGGAATATTTGCCTATATATAATGAAATATGTGGAAAAGAGGATGATATGGAAACAAATGGGTTAGAGTTGAGACATACTTCAACATTTCGACCATTCTGCGATCTTCCTTGGAAGATACTGAATCCAGCATTCGGCAGGACTGTATTTCCCAGCAAGTGATGGTCACTCAGACAAACACCTTGGCGTGTCACTCTTTGATTGAATCACTTGTCCAGCTGCCTCAACCCATTCACAGTGATCTTTACTGCCAGATGTGACCAGCAGATGAACCCAGGCCTTGTGTTAAAGTTGTTCTTAATCCCTTCCTCTAGGTAAGCTCTCACACTATTACTAAATGGTTAATGCCAAGGCAACTATAGGCAAGTGACAAACCATTTAGTGATAGTGTGAGAGCTTACCTGGTGGAAGGGATAAGAACAATGTTAACACAAGGTCTGGATTCATCTGCTGGTCACATCAGGCAGTGATCACTGTGAACGGGTGGAGGCAGCAGGACAGGTGATCCAATCAGAGGGCAACACACCAAGGACCATCATTTGCTGGGAACACAGTCCTGCCAAATGCTGGAATCAGTATCTCCAGAGGAAGATTGTTGAACGGTCGAAACGTTGAGGTATGTCAGAGCTCTAATCCATTTGTTTCCATACCATGCTGTTTTCCACATTTGTCATGTTGGATGATAGATAATGAGATATCTTGGGGATGAGACCCAAGTCTAAACACAAAATCCATTTATGTTTCATATACAACTTATACACATAGCCTGAATGTACTGTATACAATATATTTGATGATTTTGTGCATGAAACAGTGTTTGTGTAACACTGAACCATCAGAAAACTAAGGTGTCTCAGGGATGATGATCATACATCAGTAAGAGGGGAAAATATCACTAATGGATGTCACTTAATGGAAGCCATACTTGTGATCAGAGAGAAGACTGTAAGTCTCAAGATGTGTAAAGGCATGGGAGTTGAAGAAGGATTGAAAGACTTTGGAAATGGTAGATTTCAGAGCAACAGGACAGTAGTTCAAGGGGTTAGAATGAATACTGTTCTTAGGGATGTGATGTACCAATGTGTGCATCTAAGAAGAAGGAAAAGTTTTGTTTTTTAAGCAGATATGGAATAGATGAGCAAGCACAGGAGCAATTTCAGAGATACTTTATTTCAGTACATGGATATAGATGTCATCAGGACCATAAGCGTTGGATTTGTCCAGAGAGAGAAACACTTTTCGGACAGGTTGAAAAGAGATATTTCCCATTTTACTCTGTTTCTACTGTTACTTAGTTGATTTACGGATGTTATGTATTTCAAGATAGGTTGGATGTTATAGTAAATATCAAATGAGTGTGCTCAGTGGGTCAAGAGGTGGAATTACAGAACCATCAAAAGAGACAGGAAGGTTTTGTTTTTAAGCAGAGATGGAACAGATGAGCAAGCACAGGAGCAATTTCAGAGATACTTTATTTCAGTACATGGGTATGGATAGGGGAGAAAGAATACTTCCCACACATTCCTCACGTGTCGTAGAAGGTGACTAAAGGGGACGGGAGCAGGAGGCTGGAAACCCTCCCCTCCTTGTATTTTAACTTTCTAAAAGGGGAAGCAGAAGAAGGAGTCACGCGGGGAGTGCTCATCTTCTTCGAAGGCTCAGATTGGGGTGTCTAAATGTGTGTGGATGTAACCAAGATGAGAAAAAAGGAGTTATAGGTAGTATGTTTGAGGAAAGGAACCTGGATGTTTTGGCTCTGAGTGAAACGAAGCACAAGGGTAAAGGGGAAGTGTGGTTTGGGAATGTCTAGGGAGTAAAGTCAGGGGTTAGTGAGAGGACAAGAGCAAGGGAAGGAGTAGCACTACTCCTGAAACAGGAGTTGTGGGAGTATGTGATAGAGTGTAAGAAAGTAAACTCTAGATTGATATGGGTAAAACTGAAAGTGGATGGAGAGAGATGGGTGATTATTGGTGCATATGCACCTGGGCATGAGAAGAAAGATCATGAGAGGCAAGTGTTTTGGGAGCAGCTGAATGAGTGTGTTAGTGGTTTTGATGCACGAGACTGGGTTATAGTGATGGGTGATTTGAATGCAAAGGTGAGTAATGTGGCAGTTGAGGGAATAATTGGTATACATGGGGTGTTCAGTGTTGTAAATGGAAATGGTGAAGAGCTTGTAGATTTATGTGCTGAAAAAGGACTGGTGATTGGGAATACCTGGTTTAGAAAGAGAGATATACATAAGTATATGTATGTAAGTAGGAGAGATGGCCAGAGAGCGTTATTGGATCACGTGTTAATTGATAGGCGCGCGAAAGAGACTTTTGGATGTTAATGTGCTGACAGGTGTAACTGGAGGGATGTCTGATTATTATCTTGTGGAGGCGAAGGTGAAGATTTGTAGAGGTTTTCAGAAAAGAAGAGAGAATGTTGGGGTGAAAAGAGTGGTGAGAGCAAGTGAGCTGGAGAAGGAGACTTGTGTGAGGAAGTACCAGGAGAGACTGAGTACAGAATGGAAAAAGGTGAAAACAAAGGACGTAAGGGGAGTGGGAGAGGAGTGGGATGTATTTAGGGAAGCAGTGATGGCTTGCGCAAAAGATGCTTGTAGCATGAGAAGCGTGGGAGGTGGGCAGATTAGAAAGGGTGGTGAGTGGTGGGATGAAGAAGTAAGATTATTATTGAAAGAGAAGAGAGCGGCATTTGGACAATTTTTGCAGGGACATAATGCAAATGAGTGGGAGATGTATAAAAGAAAGAGGCAGGAGGTCAAGAGAAAAGTGCAAGAGGTGAAAAGGAGGGCAAATGAGAGTTGGGGTGAGAGAGTATCATTAGATTTTAGGGAGAATAAAAAGATGTTTTGGAAGGAGGTAAATAAAGTGCGTAAGACAAGGGAACAAATGGGAACTTCAGTGAAGGGGGCTAATGGGGAGGTGATAACAAGTAGTGGTGATGTGAGAAGGAGATGGAGTGAGTATTTTGAAGGTTTGTTGAATGTGTTTGATGATAGAGTGGGAGATATAGGGTGTTTTGGTCGAGGTGGTGTGCAGAGTGAGAGGGTTAGGGAGAATGATTTGGTAAACAGAGAAGAGGTAGTAAAATCTTTGTGGATGATGAAAGCCAGCAGGGCAGCGGGTTTGGATGGTATTGCAGTGGAATTTATTAAAAATGGGGGTGACTATATTGTTGACTGGTTGGTAAGGTTATTTAATGCATGTATGACTCATGGTAAGGTGCCTGAGGATTGGCAGAATGCTTGCATAGTGCCATTGTACAAAGGCAAAGGGGATAAAAGTGAGTGCTCAAATTACTGAGGTATAAGTTTGTTGAGTATTCCTGGTAAATTATATGGGAGGGTATTGATTGAGAGGGTGAAGGCATGTACAGAGCATCAGATTGGGGAAGAGCAGTGTGGTTTCAGAAGTGGTAGAGGATGTGTGGATCAGGTGTTTGCTTTGAAGAATGTATGTGAGAAATACTTAGAAAGGCAAATGGATTTGTATGTAGCATTTATGGATCTGGAGAAGGCATATGTTAGAGTTGATAGAGATGCTCTGTTGAAGGTATTAAGAATATATGGTGTGGGAGGCAAGTTGTTAGAAGCAGTGAAAAGTTTTTATCGATGATGTAAGTCATGTGTACGTGTAGGAAGAGAGGAAAGTGATTGGTTCTCAGTGAATGTAGGTTTGCGGCAGGGGTGTGTGATGTCTCCATGGTTGTTTAATTTGTTTATGTATGGGGTTGTTAGGAAGGTGAAAGCAAGAGTCTTGGAAAGAGGGGCAAGTGTACAGTCTGTTGTGGTTGAGAGAGCTTGGGAGGTGAGTCAGCTGTTGTTTGCTGATGATACAGCACTGGTGGATGGTTCATGTAAGAAACTGCAGAAGCTGGTGACTGAGTTTGGTAAAGTGTGTGAAAGAAGAAAGCTGAGAGTAAATGTGAATAAGAGCAAGGTTATTAGGTACAATAGGGTTGAGGGACAAGTTAATTGGGAGGTAAGTTTGAATGGAGAAAAAGTGGAGGAAGTGAAGTGTTTTAGATATCTGGGAGTGGATTTGGTAACGGATGGAACCATGGAAGCGGAAGTGAATCATAGGGTGGGGAGGGGGCGAAGGTTCTGGGAGCATTGAAAAATGTGTGGAAGTTAAGAACATTATCTCGGAAAGCAAAAAAGGGTATGTTTGAAGGAATAGTGGTTCCAACAATGTTATATGGTTGTGAGGCATTGGCTATAGATAGAGTTGTGCAGAGGAGGGTGGATGTGCTGGAAATGAGATGTTTGAGGACAGTATGTGGTGTGAGATGGTTTGATCGAGTAAGTGATAATAGGGTAAGAGAGATGTGTGGTAATAAAAAGAGTGTGGTTGAGAGAGCATAAGAGGGTGTTTTGAAATGGTTTGGTCACATGGAGAGAATTAGTGAGGAAAGATTGACCAAGAGGATATATGTGTCAGAGGTGGAGGGAACGATGAGAAGTGGGAGACCAAATTGGAGGTGGAAAGATGGAGTGAAAAAGATTTTGAGTGATCAGGGCCTGAACATGCAGGAGGGTGAAAGGCGGCAAGGAATAGAGTGAATTGGAACGATGTGGTATACCGGCGTCGACGTGCTGTCAATGGATTGAACCAGGACATGTGAAGTGTCTGGGAAAGGGAGCTGTGGTTTCGGTGCATTATTACTTGACAGCTAGAGACTAAGTGTGAACGAATGTGGCCTTTGTTGTCTTTTCCTAGTGCTACCTCGCGCACATGAGGGGGTAGGGGGTTGATATATTCATGTGTGGCGGGGTGATGATGGGAATGAATAAAGGCAGACAGTATGAATTATGTACATGTGTATATATGTATATGTCTGTGTGTGTATATATATGTATACGTCGAGATGTATAAGTATGTATATTTGTGTGTGTGGATGTGTATGTATATACATGTGTATGTGGGTGGGTTGGGCCATTCTTTCTTCTGTTTCCTAGCGCTGCCTCGCTAACGCGAGAGACAGCGACAAAGCAAGATAAATGAATAAATGTATTATAAAGCATAGATGATGATGATATGTGACGTTTCTCATAAGCATTTACAAGTTAGCAACACCAGACTGTTCAGTGTTCCTTTAAATCTAGTGCATTAATTTTAAACATTTTTTTCTTGCAATTAGCAATTTTTTTTCCTTTTTTTGAGTGTAAGCAATAAGGAAATTGTTACTCTCGAGGAAGTTTATGGCATCATGCAGGCATTACCCATAATAACTTTTTTCATTTTCTTTTTCCTCATACCCACAACTAGCAGATGTTTTCTTTCAGAAATATTATCAGGTGTGGAAACAGTATGGTTTAGCTTTTGTGTAGGAGTAGTAAAGTTGGACCAATTGCCGATTGTATATTTTGTTGGAGAATTGATACTTTTCAGGAATGCATCCAGAAATTCATTATGCAGGTAAAGGACTGATTTTGATTTATGTTACTGTTTTCTAAGTCACAGTTGTTGGGTATATTCCAGAGTAATCCTTTTATTACTGCACATCACTTGTTTTGTGTAATTCTATAATTCTCTTGTATGCTTGATGATATTATGAAGTAATGTATTGATTTTTTATTTCAGGTTCTTCAAAGATCGAAATTGGCTTTTCACAGAATTTCCAGAGTTGGCACCACACTTAGCTCATACTTTCCCAGTGAAACACAATGCTGTTGAAGCACCAACAAGACTAGATGAGGATCATACTGCATGTAGTGAACAGGAAAATGAATCTGATAATTCTCCAGCAGATACTGTGAAAAGAAGGAATGAAGAAAAATTTAACATTATCGGAAATGATGTAGTTGAGAAAGAATATCCACATGTCACTGCTACAAATAATTTGTGTAGTGATCTTGAAGGAGAAATTGAATTACAGGGTACAAAAGGTGTCATACCTTCATTAAATGAAATAGACCATAAAGAATGCCAGACAAACAGTTCCAGCACAGACACATCAGAGGAAACATACCCAGGAGAAAGAGCCAAATTCCGTATTCTTGAAGTAGGATGTGGTGTTGGAAACACTGTCTTTCCAATTCTAAAAGTCAACAACGATGATGGTCTGTTTGTGTACTGTTGTGATTTTTCCAGCACTGCAGTTGATATTGTGAGAGGGTCCCCAGAATATGAAGAAAAAAGGTATGTTGCATAAGTCCATGCTTTGTGTAGTAATATTAAAGTATTGAAAGGAAATATGTATGTATTAAAGGCCTTTGGGGCCTGGATGCAGATAAGGAGCAGCTGTTTTGGGGTTTTACACTTGACAGCTGGAGAATGGATGTGAGCAGATGTTGCCTTTCTTCATCTGTTCCTGGTGCTATGAAAAAAAATGTATATATCTAGCAGGTGATAGGCAGGCATTGACAGGGAGGTACTATCTTCTGGGTTTTTTGCATGAGTTGCTGTTGTAGAGCAGTGAACCAGCACTGCATAGGCTGTCATGTTCCCATCTCTGGCTCAGATTTATTGATTTTTTTCTGCCTCCAATACATGTGGGTTGCTTGAACTCAGTCCACAAACAGAAAATGTTTCTCTGTCAAATACAATTCACAAGCTCGATTTCATTCACAGCTGTATTGACTAAATACATCATAGTTACTGACTGTATTAGTGCTTAACATTTAAGTACTGTGTACTCAGATTTGTTTTAGTTTTTCTTTTTTTAAGCAGATTAACATAATGATAGAAAATGCTCAGCTGCACTACATTATAATTGATGTATTCTGTTTGTCTTTCAGATGTCATGCTTTTGTGTGTGATGTTACAAGTGATGACTGGAGAGCACCCTTCCCAAAAGCTAGCCTTGATGTTATTGTTTGTATATTTGTCCTGTCAGCTATTCATCCTGATAGGTAAGTGTTATTTGTTGCTCTGTGGACCTTTACTGGAATAATGGAATGTTTGATTATCTCTCTTCTTTCAGTGATGGTCAGAAGTAACAGGAATATTTGTAGTATTCTTCAAGTTGATTAACTTCTAGTAAATTCAGAGGATACAGGCTGAACTAAAGATTCAGAATTAAATGGCTGCAACTTGGAAGAAATTAGTCTCAGTCTGTAAGGTTTACCATTAAAAGCTATATAGACATTACCCTGAGGTATACACAGACATCAGTAACTCCTCACCTGGAATTGGATTTATTTCAGGTTTCATGTATAATCAACAGAAAAGACATAAGATATGTTGATAGATGTAGAAATGCCAAGAAGTATGCAGACCAGTTAAGGAAGAAATGCAGTTGCCATGGAAAAACAGAATTGCATTCAAGCTCCAGCCCCACATCTCTTTTTCTGTCTTTACTTAATGTCATGCACATGGTGGTGCTTGCTATTCATGAGTAGCTCTTTGCCTTTGAATACCATAGAACATTTAAATGATAATACAGCTGTTCTTTTTATGCCTTACTAATATTGAAATTTAATTGTTTAAACACTCGCATCATTTGGATCATCACATACACATATTGCTATAATCTTATCTGTGTACATGTGCTTCCTTTTCTAATCAGTCCACTTAAAGCAGTCCATTGATAGCATATCGAGCCCTATATACCCTATCATTCCATTTCATTCCTGCGTATTCAGGCCTCAGTTGCTCAAAATCTTTTTCACTTCATCCTTCCTTTTCCAGTTTGGTCAGCCCACTCTCCTTGTTCCCTCCATTTCTTAAACATATATCCTCTTTGTCACCCTTTCCTCACTCATTCTTACTATATGTCCAAACCATTTCAGCACACCCTTTCAGCTCTCTCAACCACACTCTTATTATTACCACACCTATCACTTATCCTTTCTTTACACACTCACTCAGACCATCCTCACACCATAAAAAAATTGTCCTCCCATATTCATTTCCAACACATCCATCCTCCACTGCACAGCCTTATCTAAAGTCCATGCCTCACATCCATATGATATTGTTTGAATTACTATTCCTTCAAACATACCCATTTTTGCCTTCCCAGACAATGCTCTCTCTTTCCACACATTTTTCAGCACTCCCAGATCCTTTTCCCCCTAACCCACCCTATGTCTCACTTCTGCTGCCATGTTCCATATGCTACCATGTCCACTTCCAGGTATCTAAAACACTTAAATTCATCCAGTATTTCTTATGTCAGACTCACACCTAACTTAACTGTCCCTCAGTCCTGCTAAACTTATTAACCTTGCTTTTTCACTTTTGCTCTCAATTTCTTCCATTCACACAGTTTTCCAGACTCAGTCACCAACTTCTGTAGTTTCTGCTTCAAATATGCCACCAGTGCTGTACGGATATTCATTGTATGTATGGATCATGGTGAAGTGCCTGAGGATTGGAAGAATGCATGTATAGTGCCATTGTACATTGTACAAAGGGAATAAAGGTGAGTGTTCAAACTACAGAGGCATAAGTTTGTTGAGTATTCCTGGAAAATTGTATGGAAGGGTATTGATTGAGAGGGTGAAGGCATGTTCAGAGCTCCTGACTGAGGAGGAGCAGTGTGATTTCAGAAGTGGTAGAGGATGTGTGGATCAGGTGTTTGCTTTTAAGAATGTGTGAGAAATATTTAGAAAAACAGATAGACTTGTATGTGACATTTATGGATCTCGAGAAGGCATATGATAGGGTTGATAGAGATGCTTTGTGGGAGGTAAGCTGCTAGAAGCAGTGAAAAGTTTTTATCACTGATCTAAGGTGTGTGTATAAGTAAGAAGAGAGGAGAGTGACTGGCTTCCGTTGAAGGTCAGTCTGCACCAGGGGTGTGTGATGTCCCCATGGTTGTTTAATTTGGTTATGGATAGGGTGTTAAGGGAGGTAAAGGCAAGAGTTTTGGAGAGAGGGGCGAGTATGCAGTCTGCTGGTGATGAGAGGGTCTGGAAAGTGAGTCAATTGTTCACTGAGGATACAACTCTGGTTGCTTATTCAAGTGAGAAACTGAAGAAGTTGGTGACTGGGTTTGGAAAAGTGTGTGAAAGGAGAAAGTTGAAAGTAAATGAGAATAAGAGCAAGGTTATTAGGTTCAGTAGGGTTGAGGGACAAGGTAATTGGGTTGTGAGTGTGAATGGAGAAAAATTAGAGGAAGTGAAGTGCTTTAGACATCTAGGAGTGGATTTAGCAGGAAATGGAATCATGGAGTGGAAGTTAGTCACAGGGTTTGGGAGGGGGCGAAGGTTGTGGGAGCAGTGAAGAATGTGTGGAAAGAGGGAACGTTATTTTGGAGGGCAAAAATGGGTATGTTTGAAAGAAAAGTAGTTCCAACAATATTATATGGTTGTACAGAGGAGGGTGGTTGTGTTGGAAATGTTTGAGGACAATACGTGGTTTGAAGTGGTTTGATCAAGTAAGTAATGAAAGGGTAAGAGAGATGTGTGGTATTAAAAAGGGTGTGGTTGAGAAAGCAGAAGAGGATGTGTTGAAATTGTTTGGACATGTGGAGAGAATGAGTGACGAAAGGTTGACAAAGAGGATATATGTGTCAGAGATGGAGGGAACAAGGATAAGTGGGAGACCAAATTGGAGGTAGAAGGATGGAGTGAAAAAGATTTTGAGCAATTGCGGCCTAAACATATGGGAGGATGAGAGGCATGCAAGGAATAGAGTGAATGGGAACAATGTGGGATACCAGGGTCAACTTACTGTCAATGGAGTGAACCAGGGCATGTGAAACATCTGGGGTAAACCCTGGAAAGGTCTGTGAGGCCTGGTTTTGGTCCATTACACATGCCTGAAAGAGACTGAGTGTGAATGAATGTGGCTTTTTTGTCTGTTTTCCTGGTGCTACCTCGCTGAACCAGGGGGTAGCAATGCTGTTTCCTATGTAGGAGGGTGATGCGGGAATGGATTAAAGGCAAGTAGGTATGAATATGTACATGTATATATATATGTATATATATATAGGGTGTTTTGGTCGTGGTGGTGTGCAAAGTGAGAGGGTTAGGGAAAATGATTTGGTAAACAGAGAAGAGGTAGTAAAAGCTTTGCGGAAGATGAAAGCCGGCAAGGCAGCAGGTTTGGATGGTATTGCAGTGGAATTTATTAAAAAAGGGGGTGACTGTATTGTTGACTGGTTGGTAAGGTTATTTAATGTATGTATGACTCATGGTGAGGTGCCTGAGGATTGGCGGAATGCGTGCATAGTGCCATTGTACAAAGGCAAAGGGGATAAGAGTGAGTGCTCAAATTACAGAGGTATAAGTTTGTTGAGTATTCCTGGTAAACTATATGGGAGGGTATTGATTGAGAGGGTGAAGGCATGTACAGAGCATCAGATTGGGGAAGAGCAGTGCGGTTTCAGAAGTGGTAGAGGATGTGTGGATCAGGTGTTTGCTTTGAAGAATGTATGTGAGAAATACTTAGAAAAGCAAATGGATTTGTATGTAGCATTTATGGATCTGGAGAAGGCATATGATAGAGTTGATAGAGATGCTCTGTGGAAGGTATTAAGAATATATGGTGTGGGAGGCAAGTTGTTAGAAGCAGTGAAAAGTTTTTATCGAGGATGTAAGGCATGTGTACGTGTAGGAAGAGAGGAAAGTGATTGGTTCTCAGTGAATGTAGGTTTGCGGCAGGGGTGTGTGATGTCTCCATGGTTGTTTAATTTGTTTATGGATGGGGTTGTTAGGGAGGTAAATGCAAGAGTCCTGGAAAGAGGGGCAAGTATGAAGTCTGTTGGGGATGAGAGAGCTTGGGAAGTGAGTCAGTTGTTGTTCGCTGATGATACAGCGCTGGTGGCTGATTCATGTGAGAAACTGCAGAAGCTGGTGACTGAGTTTGGTAAAGTGTGTGGAAGAAGAAAGTTAAGAGTAAATGTGAATAAGAGCAAGGTTATTAGGTACAGTAGGGTTGAGGGTCAAGTCAATTGGGAGGTGAGTTTGAATGGAGAAAAACTGGAGGAAGTGAAGTGTTTTAGATATCTGGGAGTGGATCTGTCAGCGGATGGAACCATGGAAGCGGAAGTGGATCATAGGGTGGGGGAGGGGGCGAAAATTTTGGGAGCCTTGAAAAATGTGTGGAAGTCGAGAACATTATCTCGGAAAGCAAAAATGGGTATGTTTGAAGGAATAGTGGTTCCAACAATGTTGTATGGTTGCGAGGCGTGGGCTATGGATAGAGTTGTGCGCAGGAGGATGGATGTGCTGGAAATGAGATGTTTGAGGACAATGTGTGGTGTGAGGTGGTTTGATCGAGTAAGTAACGTAAGGGTAAGAGAGATGTGTGGAAATAAAAAGAGCGTGGTTGAGAGAGCAGAAGAGGGTGTTTTGAAATGGTTTGGGCACATGGAGAGAATGAGTGAGGAAAGATTGACCAAGAGGATATATGTGTCGGAGGTGGAGGGAACGAGGAGAAGAGGGAGACCAAATTGGAGGTGGAAAGATGGAGTGAAAAAGATTTTGTGTGATCGGGGCCTGAACATGCAGGAGGGTGAAAGGAGGGCAAGGAATAGAGTGAATTGGAGCGATGTGGTATACAGGGGTTGACGTGCTGTCAGTGGATTGAATCAAGGCATGTGAAGCGTCTGGGGTAAACCATGGAAAGCTGTGTAGGTATGTATATTTGCGTGTGTGGACGTGTGTATGTACGTGTGTATGGGGGTTGGGCCATTTCTTTCGTCTGTTTCCTCGCGCTACCTCGCAAACGCGGGAGACAGCGACAAAGTATAAAAAAAAAAAAAAAAAAAAAAAAAAATATATATTTGTCTGTGTATGTATTTGTGTTTATATTGATATGTATATGTGTGAATATATGTAGGTATAGGCGTTTATATATATGTTTTGGGAGCAGCTGAATGAGTGTGTTAGTGGTTTTGATGCACAAGACCGGGTTATAGTGATGGGTGATTTGAATGCAAAGGTGAGTAATGTGGCAGTTGAGGGAATAATTGGTATGCATGGGGTGTTCAGTGTTGTAAATGGAAATGGTGAAGAGCTTGTAGATTTATGTGCTGAAAAAGGACTGGTGATTGGGAATACCTGGTTTAAAGAGCGAGATATACATAAGTATACGTATGTAAGTAGGAGAGATTGCCAGAGAGCGTTATTGGATTACGTGTTAATTGATAGGCGCGTGAAAGAGAGACTTTTGGATGTTAATGTGCTGAGAGGTGCAACTGGAGTGATGTCTGATCATTATCTTGTGGATGTGAAGGTGAAGATTTGTATGGGTTTTCAGAAAAGAAGAGAGAATGTTGGGGTGAAGAGAGTGGTGAGAGTAAGTGAGCTTGGGAAGGAGACTTGTGAGAGGAAGTACCAGGAGAGACTGAGTACAGAATGGAAAAAGGTGAAAACAAAGGACGTAAGGGGAGTGGGGGAGGAATGGGATGAATTTAGGGAAGCAGTGATGGCTTGCGCAAAAGATGCTTGTAGCATGAGAAGCGTGGAAGGTGGGTTGATTAGAAAGGGTAGTGAGTGGTGGGATGAAGAAGTAAGATTATTAGTGAAAGAGAAGAGAGGCATTTGGACGATTTTTGCAGGGAAATAATGCAAATGAGTGGGAGATGTATAAAAGAAAGAGGCAGGAGGTCAAGAGAAAGGTGCAAGAGGTGAAAAAGAGGGCAAATGAGAGTTGGGGTGAGAGAGTATCATTAAATTTTAGGGAGAATAAAAAGATGTTTTGGAAGGAGGTAAATAAAGAGTGTAAGACAAGGGAGCAAATGGGAACTTCAGTGAAGGGGGCTACTGGGGAGGTGATAACTAGCAGTGGTGATGTGAGAAGATGGAGTGATTATTTTGAAGGTTTGTTGAATGTGTTTGATGATAGAGTGGCAGATATAGGGTGTTTTGGTTGAGGTGGTGTGCAAAGTGAGAGGGTTAGGGAAAATGATTTGGTAAACAGAGAAGAGGTAGTAAAAGCGTTGCGGAAGATGAAAGCCAGCAAGGCAGCGGGTTTGGATGGTATTGCAGTGGAATTTATTAAAAAATGGGGTGACTGTATCGTTGACTGGTTGGTAAGGTTATGTAATGTATGTATGAGTCATGGTGAGGTGCCTGAGGATTGGCGGAATGCTTGCATAGTGCCACTGTACAAAGGCAAAGGGGATAAGAGTGAGTGCTCAAATTACAGAGGTATAAGTTTGTTGAGTATTCTTGGTAAATTATATGGGAGGGTATTGATTGAGAGGGTGAAGGCATGTACAGAGCATCAGATTGGGGAAGATCAGTGTGGTTTCAGAAGTGGTAGAGGATGTGTAGATCAGGTGTTTGCTTTGAAGAATGTATGTGAGAAATACTTAGAAAAGCAAATGGATTTGTATGTAGCATTTATGGATCTGGAGAAGGCATATGATAGAGTTGATAGAGATGCTCTGTGGAAGGTCTTAAAAATATATGGTGTGGGAGGCAAGTTGTTAGAAGCAGTGAAAAGTTTTTATCGATGATGTAAGGCATGTGTACGTGTAGGAAGAGAGGAAAGTGATTGGTACTCAGTGAATGTAGGTTTGCGGCAGGGGTGTGTGATGTCTCCATGGTTGTTTAATTTGTTTATGGATGGGGTTGTTAGGGAGGTGAATGCAAGAGTTTTGGAAAGAAGGGCAAGTATGCAGTCTGTTGTGGATGAGAGAGCTTGGGAGGTGAGTCAGTTGTTGTTCGCTGATGATACAGCACTGGTGGCTGATTCATGTGAGAAACTGCAGAAGCTGGTGACTGAGTTTGGTAATTGGTGTGAAAGAAGAAAGTTAAGAGTAAATGTGAATAAGAGCAAGGTTATTAGGTGCAGTTGGGTTGAGGGTCAAGTCAATTGGGAGGTAAGTTTAAATGGAGAAAAACTGGAGGAAGTTAAGTGTTTTAGATATCTGGGAGTGGATCTGGCAGCGGATGGAACCATGGAAGTGGAAGTGAATCATAGGGTGGGGGAGGGGGCGAAAATTCTGGGAGCCTTGAAGAATGTTTGGAAGTCGAGAACATTATCTCGGAAAGCAAAAATGGGTATGTTTGAAGGAATAGTGGTTCCAACAATGTTGTATGGCTGTAAGGCGTGGGCTATGGATAGAGTTGTGCGTAGGAGGGTGTATGTGCTGGAAATGAGATGTTTGAGGACAATATGTGGTGTGGGGTGGTTTGATCGAGTGAGTAATGTAAGGGTAAGAGAGATGTGTGGAAATAGAAAAAGTGTGGGTGAGAGAGCATAAGAGGGTGTTTTGAAATGGTTTGGTCATATGGCGAGAATGAGTGAGGAAAGATTGACCAAGAGGATATATGTGTCAGAGGTGGAGGGAACGAAGAGAAGTGGGAGACCAAATTGGAGGTGGAAAGATGGAGTGAAAAAGATTTTGAGTGATCGGTGCCTGAACATGCAGGAGGGTGAAAGGCGTGCAAGGAATAGAGTGAATTGGAACGATGTGGTATACCGGGGTCGACGTGCTGTCAATGGATTGAACCAGGGCATGTGAAGCGTCTGGGGTAAACCATGGAAAGTTGTGTGGGGCCTGGATGTGGAAAGGGAGCTGTGGTTTTGGTGCATTATTACATGACAGCTAGAGACTGAGTGTGAACGAATGGGGCCTTTGTTGTCTTTTCCTAGCGCTACCTCACACACATGAGGGGGGAGGGGGTTGTTATTCCATGTGTGGCGAGGTGGCGATGGGAATAAATAAAGGCAGAAAGTATGAATTATGTACATGTGTATATATATGTATATGTCTGTGTTTGTATATATATGTGTACATTGAGATGTATAGGTATGTATATTTGCGTGTGTGGACGTGTATGTATATACATGTGTACGTGGGTGGGTTGGGCCATTCTTTTGTCTGTTTCCTTGCGCTACCTCGCTAACGCGGGAGACAGCGACAAAGCACAATAGATAAATAAATAAATGTTTATATGAGTGGATGTGTCTGTTTCCTGGCACTACCTTGTTGATGTGGGAATTGGCAATCAAGTATAACAATGACAACAATGATTATTATTTTATCTCTGAGGTAGGGGAGAGAGAATTTCACCTCTTAATCCTCTTCATGTTGTAGAAGGTGACTAAAATGGGCAGGAGGGGGGGTTGTAAACCCTCCCTGTCTTGTATTTCAATTTCTGAAAGAGAAAAACAGAAGAAGGAGCCAGATTCAGATTGGGTTGCCTGAATGTGTGTGGATGTAACAAGGACGAGAAGATAGGAGAGATAAGTAGTATGTTTCAGGTAAGAAACATGGACATTCTGGCTATAAGTGAAAGAAAACTTAAAGGTAATGGGGAAGAATGGTTTGGAAATATCTTATGAGCATAGTCAGAGGTTGGTGAGAAGACAATAGCTAAGGAAGGAGTAGCACTACTCCTGAAGCAGGAGTTGTGGGAGTGTGTAATAGAGCGTAAGGAAATGAATTCTAGATTGGTGTGGGCAATACTTATGCACCAGGCCATGAGAAGAAAGATCATGAGAGGCAAGTTTTTTGGGTGTTAGTAATGGGTAATTTAAATGCAAAGGTAAGTAATGTGGCAATTGAGGGTATAATTGGGGTACCTGGGGTATTCAAGTATTATCAATGGAAATGGTGAAGAGCTTGTGAAGCTGTATGCTGAAAAAAGACTGGTGATTGGAATACCTGGTTGAAAAAGAGGGATATACACAAGTATATGTATGTGAGTAGAAAAGATGGTCTACAGGCATTATTAGATTACATGTTAATTGATAGGCATTTACGTAAAAGACAGACTTTTGGATGTAAATGTGCTGAGAGGGGCAGCTGGTGGATGTCTGATCACTATCTTGTGGAGGTGAGGTGAAGATTTGTGGAGGTTTTCGAAAAAGAGGAAATAATGTTGGGGAGGAGAGAGTGGTGAGAGAGAGTGAGCTTGAAATGAAGACTTGTGTGAAAAGATACCTGCAGAAATTGAGTGTAGAATGGCAAAAGGTGAGAGTGAATTAAGCAAGGGGAGTAAATGAAGAATGAGAGGTGTTTAGGGAAGCAGTGTTGCTATGTGGAAGAGATGCATGTGGCTTGTGAAAGGTGGAAGGTGGGCAGATTAGAAAGAGTAGTGAGCGGTGAGATGAAGAAGTAAAGTTGCCAGTGAAACAGAAGATAGAGGCATTTAGGAGGTACTTACAGGGAAGGAGTGCAAGTGATTGGGAGATGTATGAGAGAAAGTGGCTGGAGGTCAAGAGATAGGTGCAGGGATTGAAAAAGAGGGCAAATGAGAGTTAGGGTGAGAGAGTATCATTAATCTTTTAGGAGAATAGAAAATGTTTTAGGAGGTAAATGATATGATAAGACAACAAATGGAAACATCGGTGAAGGGGGCAAAAGGGAAAGTGATAACTGATACTGATGAAGAGAGGAGGAGATGGAGTGAGTATTTTGAAGGATTGTTGAATGTGTTTGATGACAGAGTGGTAGATGTTGTGTGTTTTATTCGGGGTGGTATGCAAAGTGAGAGAGTCTAGGAGAGTGGTTTGGTGAAGGGAGAAGAGGTAGTGAAAGCCTTGCGTAAGATGAAAAGTGGCAAGATAGCTAAAGTGGATAGTATTGCAGTTGAATGTATTAAGAAAGGAGGTGATTGTATTGTTGATTGGTTGATGAGTATATTCATTGTAGGTATGGATCATGGGGAGGTGCCTGAGGATTGGCAGTATGCATGTATAGTGCCATTGTGTAAAAAACAAAGGGTATAGAGGTGTGAGTTCAAACTAAAGAGGTATAAGTTTTTTGAGTGAACCTGGTACGTTATATGTGAGGATATTGATTGAGAGGATGACGGCATGTACAGAGCATCAGATTGGGGAGGAGCAGTGTGGTTTTAGAAGTGGTAGAGGATGTGTGGATCAGGTGTTTGTTTTAAAGAATGTGTGTGAAATATATTTAGAAAAGCAGGTGGATTTGTATGTGGCATTTATGGATCTGGAGAAGGCATATGATAGGATTGATAGAGATGCTTTGTGGAAAATCTTAAGAATTAATGGTGTGGGAGGTAAGCTGCTAGAAGCAGAGAAGATTTTACCAAGATGTAAGGTGTGTGTACGAGTAGGAAGAAGGAGAGTGAATGGTCCAAGTGAAAGTTGGTCTACAGCAGGGGTGTGTTATATTAGCATGGTTGTTTGATTTGTGTATGGATGGGTTGGTGAGGGAGGTAAATGCAAGAGTCTTGGAGAGAAGGGCAAGTATGCAATCTGTTGTTATCTGAGGGCCTGCAAATTGAGTCAGTTTTGTTGTTTGCAGTTGATTCAGCACTGTTGGCTGATTCAAGTGAGAAACTGTAGAAGTTGGTGACCAAGATTAGAAGAGAATGTAAAAGAAGAAAGTAGAAAGCAAATGTGTATAGAATTAAGGTTATTAGGTACAGCGGGGTTAGGGGACAAGTTAACTGGGATGTAAGTTTGAATGGAGAAAAATTGGAGGAAGTGAAGGGTTTTAGATATTTGGGAGTTGACATGGCAGCGAATGGAACCCTGGAAGTGGAAGTGAGTTATAGGGTTGGGAAGGGTGTGAAGGCTTTAAGAGCAATGAAGAATGTGTGGAAAGAGAGAACATTATCTGGGAGGTATCTTTGAAGGAATAGTAGTTCCAACAATATTATGTAGGTGTGAGGCATGGGCAGAGGGGAATGGATGTGTTGGAAATGAAATGTTTGAGGACAATATTGGGTGTAAAGTGGTTTGATCAAGTAAGTGATGAAAGGGTAAGAGGGATGTGTGGAAGTAAAAAGAGTGTGGTGGAGAGAGCAGAAGAGAATGTGTGAAAATGGTTTGGACATATGGATAGAATGAGTGAGGAATGGTTGACAAAGAGGATATATGTGCCAGAAGTGGCGAGAACAAGGAGAACAGGGAGACTAAATTGGAGATGGAAGGATGGAGTGAAAAAGCTTTTGAGCAATTGGGGCTGAACATGCAGGAGGGTGAAAAGCGTGCCTGGAATAGAGTGAATTTGAACGATGTGGTATACTTGGGTCAATGTTCTGTCCGTGGATTGAACCAGGAATGTGAAATGTCAGGGGTGAACCATGGAACGATCTATAGGGCCTGAATGTGGATAGAGAACTGTGGTTTCAGTGCATTGCCCATGACATCTTGCATATGGGTGTGAGTGGATGTGGCCTTTTTTCTTCTGTTTCCTGTCATTGCCTTGCTGATTCTGGGGGTGGCAATCAGGTATGGGGGAGAGAAGGGAATGTATATGTTATGATTTTTTCTCTTCATGAATTTATGCTTTTTCTGTAACGCAGGGTGGCATCAGGAATGGATGGCAACAAGCAAGTATGAATATGTACATGTGTACTTATATGTATGTGTAGTTATGTGTATATATATGTATATATGCACATGCATATGTATGTGTATATGCATATATGTACAAATGCTCCTAATATACGTCCAAGTTCCATTCTGTCTGGCTGGTTGGATCTCGAAATGGACATGTCAGATGTATGTCAGTCTGGCCTATGGAATTCATATACCTGTACAGCATTCTTTTATCCTACTCAATGTCCATTGTGATTATCTTTTTTTATATTATTTTCTAGTTTCTTTTTACCTTTTATTCAAGATTCTTTATCAACCATGATTTGCCTCGTTGTGAAGTTCTCAGTGTAATCCTCTCCCGCTTGCTCCTTCATTGTCACAAAAAGACTTCTAGCCTTCACCTGAATTGTTAGTAAGCTTAGTGGTACTTCTTTTTTAATATGATCTTCCATCCATGGCATCAGCAACTTTCCCAGATGGGTCCTTGTTGTTGCTTTGTTATTACTGAAGACTTCATACTTGCTGAACCTTTCACTGCTTCACATATTTTTTCATTTTCTTTTAGAATTGTGGAGACCATCGAATGAGGCATCTGTAGATCACATGCAATCACTTTTTTCCTCCTTCATATTGGGTGATTACCTTCATTTTTGATCGCAAATCAAGCATCTTCCTTAGCTTCTTGCCAGATGTATCAGCATGTGATGAGTTTTTTCTTCTGTTCGTTATCTTTTTTGATAAAGAAATGGTTTAATTCAACATGAAAATTCGTTAGATTCACTTGATTAACGAGTACTTACTGAATGTTAAATGAGAGCAAGAACTGAGTGAGATGCTGTGATGTACACAATGGAGGGATTGTTTGACATACAATAGTGTATGCCCACAGCCATTAGCACTAGTGTACATATGACCAGGCATAATTTTTATATTTACTTATATTTTTTATTCATGTTTTTTCCCATTTGTATGTATGGATGGTCATAAGTCGCAAGGTCATAAGTTGGGGAGCTTCTGTATACATATATATGCATGCGAGCAGGTGTGTCATTCTTCGTCTGTTTCCTAGCACTACCTTGCTAACACAGGAAATGCCAATCAAGTATGAAAAAAATCATTACTATTGGTATTTTCGAGGACAATATGTGGTGTGAGGTGGTTTGATTAAGTAAGTAATGAAAGGTTAAGAGAGATGTGTGGTGATAAAATGAGTGTAGTTGAGAGAGCAAAAGAGGTTATGTTGAAATGGTTTGGACATATGGAGAGAATGAGTGAGGAAAGGTTGACAAAGAGGATATATGTGTCAGAGGTGAAGGGAACAAGGAGAAGCAGGAGACCAAATTGGAGATGGAAGGATGGAGGGGAAAAAGATGTTGAGCGATTGGGGCCTAAACATTTAGGAGGGTGAGAGGTGTGGAATGAATAGAGTGAATTGGAATGATGTGGTATACTGGGGTCAATGAGCTGTCAATGGACTGAGCCAGGGCATGTGAAACATTGGGGTAAACCATGGAAAGGTCTATTGGGCCTGGATGTGGATAGGGAGCTGTGGTTTCAGTGCATTACGCATAACAGCTGGAGACTGAGTGTGAACGAATGTAGCCTTTTCTGTCTGTTTTCCCAGTGCTACTTCGCTGACACAGGAGGTGGTGATGCTGTTTCCTTTGGGGCGGGGTTTTGCTGGGAATGGATGAAGGCAAGCAAGTATGAATATTTACATGTCTATATATGTATATGTCTGTGTTTATGTATGCATATGTATGTTTTTGTGTATTTATTGATATGTATATATATATGTATATGTATGTGTATGTGAATGTATGTATATATGTGTGTATGTGAGTGGATGGGTCTTTCTTCGTCTGTTTCTTGGTGCTACCTCACTGATGCAGGAAATGGCGATCAAGTATAGTAAAACAAATGTAAATAGTATTTCCTTTTTTACATATTCACTATTTCCCACATTAGTGAGGTAGCCGCAAGAACAGCGGACTAAGCGTTAGAGGGAAAAATCTTCACTTGGCCCCCCTCCTCTGATTCTTCTTTTGGAAAATAAAACAGGAGTGGAGGTTTTCCAGCCCCATGCTTCCACCCCTTTTAGTTGCATTCTGTGACATGTAGGGAATACTTGGGCAGTATTCTTTCTTCCCATCACCAGTTCTTATAATTATTATTATTATTATTATTATTATTATTATTATTATTATTATTATTATTACTATTATCATTATTATTATTATTGTTATTATTATTATTATTATTATTATTATTATTATTATTATTATTATTATTATTTATTTATTTATTTTTATTTATTTTGCTTTGTCACTGTCTCCCGCGTTAGCGAGGTAGCGCAAGGAAACAGACGAAAGAATGGCCCAACCCGCCCACATACACATGTATATACATACACGTCCACACACGCAAATATACATACCTGTACATCTCAATGTACACATATATATACACACACAGACATATACATATATACACATGTACATAATTCATACTGTCTGCCTTTATTTGTTCCCATCGCCACCCCGCCACACATGGAATAACAACCCCCTCCCCCCTCATGTGTGCGAGGTAGCGCTAGGAAAAGACACCAAAGGCCCCATTCGTTCACACTCAGTCTCTAGCTGTCATGTAATAATGCACCGAAACCACAGCTCCCTTTCCACATCCAGGCCCCACACAACTTTCCATGGTTTACCCCAGACGCTTCACATGCCCTGGTTCAATCCATTGACAATTATTATTATTATTATTACTGTTATTGTTATTATCATCATCGTCATCCCAAGACCTCCAGGGGCCCCTGCAGCTTGAAGGTTCTACTATATTCAGCTGTATGGAAAGAAGAGATTCTTTTGGAATTAGTTGACACAACTTTTCCAATGATGACTTTTCAGCATAACTACCAGCAGGCAGAGTTTAGTAGTCGTTTAGGGCTTGAATGTGGATAGTATTCTCTTTTTTTGTTACATTATGAATGACAACTAGATGTTTGGTCTGAGCTAATAAGGCAATTGTTCTTTTGTTCTTGATGCTTCTTTGCTAAACAAGAAAGGCAGTAAAGTATGAGAAAATTATACATTGCTACATTAACATCACATGGAGATTTTTTTTATAATAAGAAGTTAAGCAACATTTCATTTAGGTTATGGAAGGAAGATTAGATATGTTTTTGTCAGTTCAGGAATCATTAACTTTTTCTTGCCGTATAATCATTTTATCTATGGCAGACATACATAGTTGAAGCCCTTCTGTTCAAGAAATAAAATACTTGTGACCTCTCATTCGAGGCTTTTTTTCTGCACTGTTTCATAGAATGTTAGAAGGTATGATCCAACACCTCCATGTCTGTGTTAAGTTTTCTGACACCAACACTCTAGGTCGAGAAAAGAGCCTCACAGTAAAACTCAAAACTTATTTTCATTTACAGAGATATATTGTAATTACATTAGTTTACTGCATTGTATATCACTGCATCACAGCTGCACTTTGTTTCCCTAGGTTGATGCAGGTTGTACAAAACATGGCAGCATATCTTCGTCCTGGAGGTGTTTTGCTTTTTCGTGATTATGGTCGCTTTGATATGGCACAACTCCGATTTAAGAAGGGAAGATGCCTGGCAGACAACTTTTATGTTCGTGGAGATGGAACACGATGTTACTTCTTTACCCAAGGTATTTAGATGATTATTGAGTAATATGAATGATGTTATGTATCAGGTTTATAATGGTGAAAAGGAACTGAATTAAGCTTATGACTTTGGTTTTAATTTTGGTTTGTGATTAGACAGGTCTAGCATTATTAAATCCTGTGTGCTCATATGTGGTTAGTCCACTGTCCCAAATACCCAAAGAAAGTTACTAATCTTTCTACACACTACATCTTGCTATTCAGTGTAAAAAGAAATAGAATCTAACTGTATGAGGAGAAAGTGGGGCAATAACTTGCTGGTTTTTTGTTTTTGCTGAATATGTCACCCTTTTGATGAAAAAGACTAAAGACACATTTCTGACCAGTTTTCTCACATTCTTTTTGCCATTTCCCAAATTCAAAGCTACATAGTGTGGTTCTTACACAGGCCTCTCTAGAAAAGGTGTGTCACTTAATGTTAATGCACATTGAAATATTCGCTAAAGAATTTTGTATATTGGTTTAGCTCCCAGGTAAAATGGTTTTGACATTCATCCATGATAATGAATAAGATTAGGATGAAAAGAATTAGTTATCTTAGCAAATAAGTTCAACAATATATGGACAGAAAGAGCAGTGTTAAAGAAGCAAAACAAGATGGAAGATTATGAACAGCAATATTTATGTACTGTGGATTTTAATAATGCGTAACAAGGTGTTGAAAGGAGAAACATCTCTAGATTAGCCAGAACAAGAATCTTGATTTTGAGAAAGGAGAATTATTTCCCTTTTTTTTTTAAAACAAAAATCATGTGGATGGATTTCCTTGGTTACTAGAATTAATTCTTATAGATGAAATTGTCATTATACACAGAGGTACAAACTGATAATCTATTTCAAGCGTTTCATTATGCCAGAACTACAGGTTATTTTGAAGTACATTTGTGTATAAGACTGTCTGTTTGTACCCAGATGCTTACTTAAGAAATTGTCACAAAAAATATTGATATAGATGAAACTGTGGGCTTCTTTATAGGTTTGGAGTGGTTATCAGAATGGCTGCTGTAATGATGGAAGGCAGGGCTCTGGTTCTGGTGCATTAACCTTTCACTGTTGGGAGTCATCATAAGATGATTAGTGTAGCAGGGACCAGGAGTCATCATATGAGCACTAGTTTTTGCAAGTTTGATTTGAATACCCTGTCAGCATTTTGACTTTTGTATGGCTGCTGTGTCTCTTGTTTACTGTTGGAGCGTATTTTAGAGGATACCACTATCTGGAAGCAATCTTGAAGTGTATATGTATGCAAATATTTTTGAATGTTCACTGTACATGTGTAAAAATTTGTAAATATATGTAAAAATACATGCTCATATATCTGTGAATATTTATTATGATTTATTGAACTTGATCGCCGTTTTCCATGTCAGCAAAGTAGTGCCAGGAAATAGACGAAGAAAGACCCATCCACTCATATACACTCACACACACACATATATATATTTTTTTTTATTATACTTTGTCGCTGTCTCCCGCGTTAGGAAGATAGCATAAGGAAACAGGTGAAAGAATGGCCCAACCTACCCACATGCACATGTATATATATACACGTCCACATGCGCACATACATTTCAACGTATACATATATATACATACACAGACATAATACATATATACACATGTATATAATTCATACTTGCTGTCTTTATTCATTCCTGTCGCCACCCTGCCATACATGAAAATGACCCCCGTCCCAACCACACACGTGCGAAGTAGCGCTAGGAAAAGATAACAATTGCCACATTCGTTCACACTCAGTCTCTAGCTGTCATGTATAATGCACTGAAATCACAGCTCCCTTTCCATATCCAGGCCCCACAGAACTTTCCATGGTTTACCTCAGATGCTTCACATGCCCTGGTTCAATCCATTGACAGCACGTCAACCCTGGTATACCACATCGTTCCAATTCACTCTATTCCTTGCACGCCTTTCACCCTCCTGCATGTTCAGGCCCAGATCACTCAAAATCTTTTTCACTCCATCCTTTCACCTCCAATTTGTTCTCCCACTTCTCCTCGTTCCCTCCACTTCTGACACATATATCCTCTTTGTCAATCTTTCCTCACTCATTCTCTTCATGTGACCAAACCATTTCAATACACCCTCTTCTGCTTTCTCATCCACACTCTTTTTATTACCACACATCTCTCTTACCCTTTCATTACTTACTTAATCAAACCACCTCACATCACATATTGTCCTCAAACATCTCATTTCCAACACATCCACCCTCCTCTGCACAACCCTATCTATAGCCCACATCTGGCAACCATATAACATTGTTGAAACAACTATTCCTTCAAATATACCCATTTTTGCTTTCCGAGATAATGTTCTTGCCTTCCACACATTCTTCAACACTCCCAGAACTTTTGCCCCCTCCCCCAGTCTGTGACTCACTTCTGCTTCCAGGGTTCCATCTGCTGCCAAATCCACTCCTAGATATCTAAAACACTTCACTTCCTACAGTTTTTCTCCATTCACACTTACCTCCCCATTGGGGAAGAGCAGTGTGGTTTCAGAAGTGGTAGAGGATGTGTGGATCAGGTGTTTGCTTTGAAGGATGTATGTGAGAAATACTTAGAAAAACGAATGGATTTGTATGTAGCATTTATGGATCTGGAGAAGGCATATGATAAAGTTGATAGAGATGTTCTGTTGAAGGTATTAAGAGTATATGGTGTGAGAGGCTAGTTGCTAGAAGCAGTGAAAAGTTAAGTTTTTATCGAGGATGTAAGGCATGTGTAAGAGTAGGAAAAGAGGAAAGTGATTGGTTCTCAGTGAATGTTGGTTTGTAGCAGGGGTGCGTGATGTCTCCATGGTTGTTTAATATCTTTATGGATGAGTTTGTTAGGGAGGTGAATGCAAGAGGTTTGGAGAGAGGGGCAAGTATGCCATCTGTTGTAGATGAGAGGGCTCGGGAAGTGAGTCAGTTGTTGTTTGCTGATGATACAACACTGGTGGCTGATTTGGGTGAGAATCTGCAGAAGCTTGGTAAAGTTTGGTAAAGTGTGTGAAAGAAGAAATCTGAGATTAAATGTGAATACGAGCAAGGTTATTAGGTACAGTAGATTTGAGGGACAAGTCAAGTGGGAGGTAAGTTTGAATGGAGAAAAACTGGAGGAAGTGAAGTGTTTTGCATATCTGGGAGTGGATTTGGAGGCGGAAATGAGTCACAGGGTGGGGGAGGGGGCGAAAGTTCTGGGAGCATTGAAGAATGTGTGGAAGGCGAGAACATTATCTCGGAAAGCAAAAATGGGTATGTTTGTAGGAATAGTGGTTCCAACAATGTTATATGGTTGCGAGGCATGGGCTATAGATATGGTTGTTCAGAGGAGGGTGGATGTGTTGGAAATGAGATGTTTGAGGACAATATGTGGTGTGAGGTGGTTTGATCGAGTAAGTAATGAAAGGGTAAGAGAGATGTGTGGTAATAAAAAGAGTGTGGTTGAGAGAGCAGAAGAGGGTGTGTTGAAATGGGTTGGTCACGTGGAGAGAATGAGTGAGGAAAGATTGACAAAGGAGATATATGTGTCAGAGGTGGAGGGAACGAGGAGAAGTGGGAGACTCAATTGGAGGTGGAAGGATGGAGTGAAAAACATTTTGAGTGATTAGGGCCTGAACATGCTGGAGGGTGAAAGGCATGTAAAGAATAGAGTGAATTGGAACGATGTGGTATACCGGGGTTGATGTGCTGTCAATGGATTGAACCAGGGCATGTGAAGCATCTGGGGTAAACCATGGAAAGTTTTGTGGGGCCTGGATGTGGAAAGGGAGCTGTGGTTTCGGTGCGTTATACATGACAGCTAGAGACTGAGTGTGAACGAATGTGGCCTATGTTGTCTTTTCCTAGCGCTACCTCGCAAGCGTTGTGGGGGGGTGAAGGGGGTGTCATTTCATGTGCGGTGGGGTGGCGACGGGAATGAATGAAGGCAGAAAGCAGGAATTATGTACATGTGTATGTATATGTATGTCTATGTATATATATATATACGTTGAAATGTATCAGTATGTATATGTACGTGTGTGGACGTGTATGTATATACATGTGTATGTGTGTGGGTTGGGCCATTCTTTCATCTGTATCCTTGCGCTACCTCGCTAACACATAGACAGCAACAAAGTATAATGAAAAATAATTTAAAAGAAAATATATATATATATACACATGCATACACATACATGTACATACATACGCATGTGCATATTCATACTTGCTAACCTTTATCCATTCCTGGTGCCACTCTACCCCACAGGAAACAGCATCACCAGGAAACAGATGAAAAATGCCATATCTGCTCTCACTCAGTCTCTAGCTGTCATGTGTAATTTACCAAAACCATAGCTCTCTATCTACATCCTGGCTCCACAGACCTTTCCATGGTTTATCTCAGAAGTTTCATGTGCCCTGGTTCTGTCCACTGACAGCCCATTGACCCTGGTGTACCACATCGTTCCAATTCACTCTATTCCTTGCACGCCTCTCACCCTCCTGTATGTTCAGGCTCCAATTGTTCAAAATCTTTTTCATTCCATCCTTCCACCTCCAATTTGGTCTCCTGCTTCTCCTTGTCCCTTCCACCTCTGACACATATATCCTCTTTGTCAATCTTTCCTCTCTCATTCTCTCCATATGTCCAAACCATTTCAACACACCCTCTTCTGCTTTCTCAACCACACTCTTTTTGTTTCAACACATCTTTTTTACCCTTTCATAATTTACTCGATCAAACCACCTCACACCACATATTGCCCTCAGACATTTCATATCCACCACATTCATCTTCCTCCATAAAACCCTATGTTTAGCCCATGCAGCACAACCATATCATATTATTTGAACTACTATTCCTTCAAACATACCCATTCTTGCTCCGAGTTAAAATTCTCTCCCTTCACACATTCTTCATCATTCTCAGAACCTTCGCCGCCACCCCCCACTCCCCCACCACACACACACACACACACACACAAACACACACATTGTGTGACTCACTTCTGCTTCCATGGTACCATTCGCTGCTAAGTCCACTCCCAGATATCTAAAACACTTCACTTCTAACAATTTTTCTCCTTTCAAACTTACATCCCAACTAACTTGTCCCTCAGCTCTACTGAACCTAATAACCTTGCTTGTATTCACATTTACTCTCAACTTTCTCCTTTCACACACTTCCAAACTCAGTCACCAACTTCTGCAGTTTCTCACTTGAATCAGCCACCAGGGCTGTATCATTAGCAAACAACAACTAACTCACTTCTCAAGCCCTCTTATCCCAACAGACTGCATACTCGCCCTTCTCTCTAAAACTCTTGCATTTACCTCCCTAACCACCCCATCCATAAAAGAATTAAACAACCATGGAGACATCACACCCTTGCCACAGGCTGGCCTTCACTGGGAACTAATCGCTCTCCTCTCATTCCACTCATACATATGCCTTACATCCTTGATAAGAATTTTTCACTGCTTCTAGCAGCTTACCTCCCCCACCTTATACTCTGAAGACCTTCCTCAAAGCATCTCTATCAACCCTATCTTATGCCTTCTCTAGATCTATAAATGCTACATATAAATCCATCTGTTTTTCTAAGTATCTCTCACACACATTCTTCAAAGCAAACACCTGATCCACACATCCTCTACTACTTTCATGCTTTAAAGGCATATATGCAGCCATTATCGTACTTCTGAAACTGTTACGTGAATTCTGCAGCTAATATTTATAAGCATACACATTTGGATTCAAATATCTTTTCATACTTTTTACATTGTGTGAACATTTCTATATTTTCTCTTTTATAACCATCTTTATCATCTTACAAACCTTGCACCCTTCACTTGATTCCACTAAGAGATCTGACTACCACACATTGTTGTTTCACTTATGCCTAGTGCATCAAATTTTTGCATTGATAAAGGTGCTTGCAAGTTTCAGTACCAGTACTTTAATCACATATTCCCCTCACATACCACTCTCAATGGAAACATGTTTTGCTGTAATTTATATTTTGAAACTTGGTTTTAGCTGTTAAGGTGAAGAATGGATAGAATATGAAGGGCACATTTATGATATAGTTACAATTGCAGGGGAAGTCAAAGACTTAATGATGCAGGCTGGACTGGATGAGATTCAAAACCTGGTGGATCGTCGCTTGCAAGTGAACAGAGGGAAACAACTCACTATGTATCGAGTGTGGGTACAGGCCAAATATCGTAAGCCAGACAGAGATAGCCAACCATCTTTATAGACTATTCTGGTATGTCTTTGGGACGTTGATGACAGAATTTTGAGCCTTACAGCAAGCTGAAGACATTAGTGTTCTTAACCGCTTACTACATTTTGCCTGAATGAAGTATTACAGATTTTCCTTCAAGTTAGATATAGTGGCTCTACTGTTATTACTGATTTATTGCTGGTATGGAGTTATGGAAAGACAATATATCAAAAGTTTTTCCATGGTGCCAAAGCCCACCAGTGGATGGTGTTCCATAACGTCAAGCTCTCACTGCTGTCAAGTTTTAGATTTCCTTTCTCCAGGCTTTTGTGTGAATTTATGGCTCATTAATTTTTATTGGTGTTAAGAGACACAAGTGCTTTATTTCCTTTTGTCTCCATATAATGAAATCAAGGGATAAAGGGGCACAAATGCTTTGTTTCTGCTGTTTCCTTAGATTGAAGAAGAGTGATAAACAAAGGCTTTGCCTTTCTCATCAGTTTTGTATATATTCAGGTATCCCAGCACCTCTGGATAGTTTCAGAGGACATTAATCAGACATATATACTGAAATTCTGTATGAGATTTAGAAGTACTCTTGTTAAGAAGGGGTATCCTGTGATGGTAATTATGAAAGCAGTAATTATCACAAAAGAGATTTATATATATTTTTTATATGCCACAAGCTGAATTTATATAAAGTAATGAAATGGTAAAACACAATGGTTTATATATTTTTTATTCATAACTTTTAAACTATTTATGAATTATATAGAAAATCAATAAATTTTTCATTCCAATATATTTCTGCAAATATCTTCGTATGAAAAACTGTAAATAGTGAAAAAAAAACATGCTAATACAAAAAGAGTCAGCTCTTAGAAAACTTAGAAAATGGCTAAAGAATATTTAGTCATTGTTTGGTGTTGGCTAGACTGAATACTTTATACAATTTTTTGATAGGACTGCCAAAACGTCTCCATAAGTTTATTTCCAGACTTCAATACTGATTGAGCTACTTATGTTTTTTCTCTCTAATTTTCCTACCTTTATAGCAGCAGTAATTCTGTTCTAATAATCTGCTGATAATTCCAACTTCAAAATAGTTATTAGGCTCATTTTTGATCAGTTCTACCTGTACAAAATGAAGGAGGTATTTTCTTGGTCAACTCTCCAGTTTTTCATGATGTATCATTAATGATGATTATGAAGATGGGGAACATGTTGAAAAGGGCAAATCATCGAACTTGTAGCATACTCATGCATGTGTAACTGTCTAAATTGGTTTGTGTTTGTGCTTGATGATTTTGAGTAATGGTTAAGCACACATTCAGAGACTTGTTCCATGAAGCTTTACTGCTTAAATTTATGTGCTACTGTATCTGTATCTAAGTTCTGCACCAGTTGTAAGTAATTTTCTTTGCTGGATGGTTATGTCTTAAACCAGGAGAAAACATCTTTGAGTAAGTCTTCATTTTTCTTGTTTCTGTCAAGCGTAGAAAAGCCAACCTTTGAAAGAGTTATGAAAAATAAGTAGTTTACAAGAGTCCTCCTTTTTCTCTATATAATTCATCCATCTTATGTTAAACATCTGTGTTCACATTTGTCCTGTCTGAACTTAGAACTTAGT
This sequence comes from Panulirus ornatus, assembly GCF_036320965.1. NCBI lineage: Eukaryota > Metazoa > Arthropoda > Malacostraca > Decapoda > Palinuridae > Panulirus > Panulirus ornatus. The sequence continues at coordinate 16,083,343 of NC_092224.1, forward strand.
CTGAATAGGTTACTTAAAGATAAGCTACAGTTTACTAGATAATCTGCTTCATATGTGAGAAGGATATCTGAGGGGGGATGTCCCATAAAACATGAACCCAGACATCTACAAACTATCCCAGAGTCACTGATGTTTGTCCTTTTGCTTCTTCTAAGATCTGGTTGATTCATCATTGAAAAGTGTGTATATTTGAATGTTTTTGATAGTATCCATGAAATAAGAATGGAAATATGGTGCAAGTTCAAGTGTAACAGGGTAGGAAGCTTGTGTACTTTTGAGATTCATGCCTGTTATTATCTTTTCATTTGGAAATATATATTGCAATATGTTACATAAATTCTCATTTCATGCAGATGTTTGGATACACAGTAGCTAAAACAAATGTCTGTCCATACTTTGTGTGTAACATTATGTGACCATGGTCAAAAGATATTTGCATATGAGTGCTGTTCAGGCTTGAGTTTGGTAGACCTGCATTAATGCAGCTGCCATATGTTGATATATTGTGATATTTTCAGTTGTATTCATTAATCATGTTTGTAATATTGTAAATAGCCTTATGAAATTGCTCACAGTGATATGCTTAAACTTCACCATTAAACAATAAAAAATATGTAAAGTTCACTACTTTTAAGAACCAGCGAAAGTTTGACCTTCCATTTCAGTAGTGACGTATACTTTCCAGCTTGTGGTTACCACTCCCTTTAAACTGTTTTCCTGTAATGGTATGTTATCTCTCCTCCTGTTGATAAGCATCTGATATGGCATCAGAAGTGTGCGCTAATATTGCATGAATACTCAAATATAGGAAATGAACAAATGAATTGGTTATCTTTTTCATTTAGTTAGTATTTTGTGTAAGCACCTCCTACCACTATGTTGGCATTAAGCCCACGAGGCATGGATTCTATCAGTGTGGATGTTATATCGCATCCATCAAGGCTTCTTAGAAGCTCTCAGCATTGCAGGTCAGGTGCGGTTCTGTGTTCTGCATATATTTTCTCTTGGCTGCCTAAACATACTTGATGGAATTAAGATCCAGGGGTATGGTTGGGAGCTCCAAAAGTGTTGTATGGGGATATAAGGCAAACCATTTCCTAACTGCTCGACATGTATGGATGGGGCTGTTATCCTTGCATGAGATAGAAAGTTCATATTGCACTTGTTTTTGGTAGCGTGGCGTAGACTCGCTTTGTTTCAGTCTCAGTCTTCTTCAAGCTACCCTGTTGTCAAGTTGTATACAGTGTGTCTGTATTTAATAATCGTGACTTTTTGTATTAATGATTTTGCAATCCTTATGACTGAAAATGGCTCAAGTGATTGTAAGAGGAGAGGATTGCCATCACCTCTATCTCAGTGTGATTCCTGCCTCCAATTGCCCAATGAGCATTTCCATGCTATTAGATGCCCATCACCCAACTATCATACCACACACTAAACTCTATACCCCCCAAGAGATTTTGGGTAACTAAATGTGACATTTTATTACAACAAAAACAAAACCAAAAACAAGAAAACAACAAAAAGAGAATGAAATAAAAATTTGACAAGGCAGAAGGCAAATATTCACTGAGCATTGTCTATGGGGCTTCATCTTCGCCACCATGCTTGACATGTCCCACTGCACGCAGATGGGGTGCCCACAGAGCAGCGTAGCCGCGTCACCTGCTGGGCCACCTTGTATGGGAGCGCAGCTCTTTGCTATGGCCCATTCCCAGTTTTGTAAAGCAGTTCTCCATTGCTGGCATATCAGATAATGCTGCTAGGGTGCCGGGACACCACAACTGTCTTCCTACTGCCAACTGTACGGATGACATCCCCACCTCTCATAGTGGGGTGTTGAGATATTGGAGCATGGCTTGAGTCACTTTGCTGTTGTGCAGACCACCTCCAAAACCCATTTTGCCCCTCAACACCTGTTTGGCTGCCTTTACCACTGCTTCGGCACATCCATTGGTCTTGGGGAAGTGGGCTGAGGGAATGCGGGCCATGATTCCCCATTTTTTGTAGAAAGCTTCCATCTCCTCACTGTCTAGATTGGTTCTCCCATCTGAAGCGATTTCCTTGGGTGCACCCCATCTCCTCAAGAAGGTTAGCAGCCTTGCAATAACTTAGGATTTTCCCACGTAGGTTCAAATACTACTCACTGTGCCATGTGAAAGGTGCAATGAAAGCAGGTAGTCTGTCCTCACTTTATCGTAAAGAAGTATCCTTTCACAGGAGATGGGTGGCATCACCTCTGTCTCAATCGCACCCCTTCTTTGAAATGACTGGCAAATGTTCCCACACTGCTGGGTGCCCACCACCCTACTATCGCACCACACACTAAACCAGGGCTATTCAGTTACTTTAGGATTAGGGCCAGATTATGAAACTCAAATTGATGGAAGGGCCTTACATTTATTTTACCTCCATTTTTTCTCTAAACACTTACACTTTGAAAGAAAAGGAAAATTCATTTATTATTTGCTTTTACATTTTCCACCAAGCACTTAGTAACTGATAAGATAATTCAACACAACACTACTCTCCCTGCACTATTCCACTCAAGAATGTGAAGTTGAATGGGAAAAATAGTGCTATGCATATACTACATGTGAGGAAAATTATAGTGGCTAACCTTCATGTGACTAACCATTGACACTGACTAAGCCCCACCTAGCCACTGCTGGTGTGATGAGCCATGAACATGTGCACTGGCAAAAGTGGACATGTACAGTTCATACATCTATGAGTACAATGGTACAGGGAACAGTACATTTCATTCAGTTAATTATTTTGTTGAACACTGACCCATTGGGCAATTTCAGAAATGCTGTGACCCTTATTGTAAAGGGTGACAGTGGCTCCCCGCAGTTCCTGTGGGGTTTCTTTGATGGATGGCATGAGAAACAAAAAATTTTTACATGTTGGCTGTGATATGGTTCATAACCAGAGATGATCTCATGAACCAAGTTCATAATCTCATGATTTGATTATTAGATGGCAGTAAAGCACCAAAATAAATCATGCAATGCAACCATAGCCCATAAATGCTACATTACTATGTAAGCCATATATCAGGAGTGGTAATAAGTGTCTCCCTATACTGTAAGATAGTCATCACATATATAACTGATAGACTATTTCCATGGGGCAATACATACCTGTGATGGGTATTGAATGTTGGTGGGTGAGGACAGGCATTAATCACCCCCCTCCCCCCCTTCCATTATTATGTCTCATAAAATTTCAGTGCATATCGACCCTCACCTGCACAGATATTTGTTTTAGCTACTGTATTTCACCATGAAAAAAGAAACTATTTCACCATGTGTAACCAGTTCAGTGTGGGTAAAATCTGTGGGTTCTTTTTTGTCTGTGTTGCAGATCCATGAGTCAAAAATAGAAAAGTATATCCCCTTTGAGTGGGTTCACTCTTGTCTGTGTCTACTGTCTTTTGCATATTGCTGCAAAGCAGATATTCCTTGATGGCTGGTCTAGAATGTTTTACTTTTCAACAGGATGTAATGATTGAGTATAACCAAAGGATTTAATGATGGTGCTGTCATTTTTCCTTCCAGCTTTGTGTATCACCAAGAAGGTTGATGGACTGAACATTATGGAAAGGGACAGAATGGCATGGGACTGAACATGGTCTTAGTTTGGTTAAATGTGGTGATGCTGGCAGTTGCTGTTAAGTTTGTTTTGAAAGGCGATGTAATAAGGAGAGCTTTGGTAACAATAGCACTAAGGACAGAATCATGAATCAAACATACTTATGTTGGAGATGCATAGATTATGGCATTATTGATAAGGATGAGGAATCACAAGGATCCCATCTTTTTGCTTTGTGGAAGGTGGAGACAGCCTCTAGGAAGCTTAGAGCATGATATCTCATGGTTGATGAGTTTATTGTTGATCATGCTATGGTTAAGTAGGTTGAAAGCTTTGAAAAAATTAGTGCAAGTGAATGTCACAACAGTCTTGCGTCCTCTTGGTTGTAATGGGTGAAGTTCAAGAAGCTGACAAGGCAGTGAGTGAGAGGAAATTTTCATACCAAGCTGTGGAGGGTGCATGGAATTTGCAATATCTCTAAACCAGGTTAAACAAAACTCATGCTGTAAGCTGGGGATCAAACAGATGGTATTGGGTCATAACTCATTTAAGAGATTCTGTTCTCGGCACAAGTATCGGGAGACATGAATTCTTGTGGTAAGAGCGGAAATTACTTTCTAGAAGAAGAAACAGAGAAAGGAGCCAATTGAAGAGTTCTCCCTCTAAGGCTGTCATTTGTCCATGACACTACCTTGCTCACAAGGGAAATGGTGAATATGTATAAGAAATGTTTTGGCAAGCTCAGGGTAGAGTTCTTTGTAAAGTTGCTCAGGTGAGTCATAGGATTTAATGTAGTGTTTTATCTTGAAGTTGTGTAACTTTCTATCAGTTTCAGATTTGTATTGGTTCCGGAGAAGTTAGGACTAGAAGATAGGCCAGGAGACAGGTGATCCTTGCAGATGCCATTTGACCAGTGACAATGTATATGTTGAGTTTAGGCTTCCTGATAGCACATAGCAGGGGTTACCTTTCGTAAGATTACATTTATAATTTGACTGTGCTTCTTCATAGCCTGGTCTTAAATAGTTTCATAATTACTGTAGAATAGTTATAATAAAGGCTATCAGAATTCTCTAAGTTTAGTATGATTTATAACATAAGAGCTGAAAACAAAAAAGATATAGGTTTTCAAAGATACTGCACTTTGCTTTTGTTATTAATGTTATGTAAGGAGCAGGGGAAATAATTTCACGGGTATTCTAGACAAAGGATAATACAAACACTGACTCATTTCCTTTGTATTTTAATGTTACCTGTGCCTCTTATATTAAGATGTCTTTAAATGTTAAGCAGATTCATTACAGATATTATTTCTATTAACATTTAGGAGCAGGAAGATGAGGATATCTTATTGATGTATTAAGATGTAAAAAGTCTACATTCTCTTTCCAAATTATTTTCAAGCCCTTGCTCTTTATATGATCAGTGAAGTCCTATTTGCAGATGGCAAGTCAATTGCAGGACATTGTTCTTTTATCCATTTACATCTTAACCCTCTGTCAGGCAAGCATAGAAATAGCCTTGATATTGAAAAATTGATTAATATATGTTACACAGTATGCCAATGATGGCCTCCTCGCCCAGCAAAGGATTATAAGGATATTATTTAGAAACTCAGTAATAATCTGCAAACTGTACTTTAATGCAGAAATATACTCAAAACTGTTTTTAATACGTAATGGTAATAAACTGAATGTATTTTCCATTGAAATAGATCTCAGCTTCATTTTCCAACTTCTTGATATGGTAGTCATTAAAAAACTTTATAGTTGTTTTATGAAGGGAGAGACCTGTGTAAGACCTTGCTACTACAAAGCCTACATGTCTGCCTTTTCTTAATGCAGAATGGGACATGGAGGTGGTTACAATTTGATGTAAAACTGTCATCTGGGGCTTGAACACTGCATTCCCAGACTTTTACTGGCATTACCATGTATGACCTGGGTGAAGCTCTGGCAAGTGGAGGGAAGGTCATTCTCTTAGTGCTAAAAAGTGCTGTATTTACTGACTTGGTTGAATTACTTATCTCAAGACAGGTTCTCCATTGTCATGGGGTCCACTTCAGGAGCACCAGTCTCTCTTATACACCAACCAAGCATTCACCACACCATCAGTCACACACCCAAACAGTCACAGATGCCATCTCCTTACATTGGAAGGATTTTTGTAAAGATGGGTTAGCATGCCAGTCTTATCAATCCCACTTATGTGTGTACTGTAGGTTTCAGTTACACCAGGATATTTAACATCCAACCTAAGATTTATATCATTACAGTATATGCTCAGTTCTATGATGTTACATTGTAATGAATACCATTTTGTATACAGTATTTGCTTTATTTCTTATGCTGTCCAAGCCTTGATAGCTTTATGGAACTTTATGACCTATTAAAATTCACCCTCCATCTAGCAGGAGTAAGCTGAATTGTCCCAGCTTAGCAAATCGCCACTGAAACAGTTAAGGGTAACAAAGTGCATATGAACACTCCTGGTACAAATTACTTTGATAGTTATAACAGTCGTATGAATATAACTTTTCATTAATCCATCACTTATACATGATAATTCATAATAGATGATGAATGACAAAAAGACAGGGTTGCAAGTAGTGCAACCAAAGCAGTATCTTATTGCCATATGTAACAAGTACCATCATTCTTGGGACATTGTCGGGCTCTAGAAATGAATTTTGAGTTTGAATTATATATATCTGAGACTAAGCAAGTGCTGTGAGCACATGCCATCTATCAACCCTTTGATTTGCCCTGCTTTGGCAACTGCCCTTAATTTTTTGCCTGGTATTGAAAGTTTGAGGTGGGCTGATATCATCTGTTGATAGGCACCATGATAGGGCATTGCTTACATAGCATATCAATCATTAGCTACCAGTTGTTAATGCAGAATATTCTATGCGGTGTTATCTTCAACTAAGAGGTAAACAAAGGTTATGAACATTAGTATCTTTAACTCGCTCTATAAGCCTAGGAATGAGTCTCAATAATCAAATCTATTGTCTACAACATCAGTTATGTATATTTTTGATAAATAGTGAACATGTCTGTAACTGATATATTGCAATGTATTTTCAATTCACCTTTTTTCAGGGACATTAGATGGTATCATTCTGCATAAGAAACTCTCTTTGTCTTATGACAGAAGACAGTACTGTTGTACATACCATACATTCTTAACACCTGAACATATCTGTGAAATGGGTATTTCTACACCTATGAATTTATGGTATGTTTGTCTCTAAATTTTATAAACATGTGCTTTTGTGATCATGATTTAGGTATAGATTTTATAGTTTTAAGGCACTTAATGTAACTGTAAATGGGCATGTTACATATAACAATGTTAAATACTATTTTGAGTTTTTCTTCACCCAGGTTTATCATTCAAACACAGATTTACTCCTCTCTTCTTGTTCTTCCAAACATTGCACAGACATGCACTGCCTAAGCATGGCCATCTTGGTTGAAAGGCAAAATATGAGTTTAAAAAAGGGATCGATTTGACGTCTTGTTATGTTTATACACATAAATCTTTAAGGTAGAAAGTCTGTAGTCAAAGGAAGGATTAAGGAGGGGTGAAAATTCTACAACTCATACTAGCTCATATCACATTAATTATTGGACCAATTGAAACCAAACTTAGCAGGGTGGTCCCTTTCCAAAACTGTGTCCCTTGACCCTCACTACTGCTCAAGACAGCCTCTGTTAGTAAAAAATATTCATTGTCTATCAATTAAACTTTCACATTTCAGTCCTCTTTAAAACTGCAGAAATCTTTTACTAAAATCAGATAAATTATTCCCTCCACGTTAGCTTAGGCAGAAAGTAACACTGATTACCAAGTTCAGAGAAGTAAAGAACAGCAATGATAGCCTTAATTTCACACATTCACAAGCAACAAGATATTCTGCAATGCTGTATGTTGAATTACATCCAGCAAATTCATTAAAAAGCTGATAAGCAGTATTAATGAACCAATGCATAATATAATTACCGAAGACTATAAAAACTGACAAAATACACAAGCCTTGGGGTGGATAAGTAATATTATAAAGACAATGAAAATACACAATTATAGTATTTCTGCACTTTTTCTAAATTTTAAGGAAATTTGATAATTCATGCACAAAAAATGAACCACTCAGCATGACAGTGACAAGCCATCATAAGCCGAAAAACCTATTTCTATTGTATTAGAATTGTCTGGCCTCCTACCAGATGGCAAGCTCATCACTATCATGCTGGAATTTCAATGGTTTTTGAGTAGGCAACTGACCACAGGCCCAAGCTAAAAACTGTAGAAAATAGGAGTGTGACAACACTGAGCTTGCCAGAAGGAGAATCCAATAAGCATCGTGGTAGCAGACTCATGACTCTACGGGGTCAGCCTCATGCCCATCTCTTGTGTTTACTCATGTTTGTTGGGCTTGAAACTGCTACTTTTGCTAGTAATTTTACAGTAGTAGTGTACATAATGAGTTTATCTGCTGCAGCCTGATGTATCAGCCTACCCTAAGAAGAGAAAGAGAAATGTAGAACATTGTGGAATCAAAGAGGAAAGAATTGTCTGTTTGGTTACTATCATCATCAGGAATACTATTTGGAACATGTCATCCTCCCTTCTTCATCATTCCTATAAGCTGGGACAAAATACCTTCCATATGAGAAAAATCCATCAAAATTTCATTAATTTTTGTTGATGTAGTAGTTGGTAGGCAGCCAACGACCAGGGAAGTATATTACCAGTACTACTCGCCTGGTGTTGGGAGGGTTAGGGACAACTACACAGTAAGCCAACACTTCAGTGGTTGTAAAGTTGCACTCCTCTGACCCAGGTAGCTGTCTTTTCTTTCTGCCTCACCCATACGTGGACTACTGGCATTCTGTCCACAAACATAAGTCTCTCGTCACACATAACACTTGACAACACTTAAACACATGCACAGCTCCTTCTTCATAATTCTAGATTTCCCTGCAGTGAAGACCATGCGCTACCCCTGTCTTTTGTTTAGATGGTGGGAGTGATAGGTGGATATAGTAGGTAGGAACATTTAGGTAGGAGCCTGAAGAAGAAATATTAGGTAGGAGCCTTTGCTAACACTGCGTTAGACTTGCCTGTTAAAGGTGAGGCACTAAAGGCTAAGAAGTGCCACTAGAGTTCCTGGTTATGGAGACTATTATTAAGGCCCCCCCACTTAAGGGAGTTCTAGGAGGGAATAGACATCAGAGATACAGACAGATAGATTATTGCCACTTAATTTCAGATTATGGCTACTTAATTTCTCAAAACTTTAACTCGTTTTCTCGAAATCTAAATTTGGTGTACTCATCACTGTCATTCTTAATGCCTCAAACGAAGTACTAACATCTAATGAATATTGTCAATTAGTGAAGCAATGATGGTGGGTCTTTAGCACATGACTGGAGATGCTCAGTAAACAAAACTCTGGTATCCATGCATATTTTGAAAATAACACTGTTTTGAATGTGGGAAATGGCATATAATTTATTTATAGTTACCCCAGGACACTAGGGTAAAGATTCCTTGTGTCACCCAAGAGCTTTCTAAAGGCTCCTGCAGCCCAGTGTTGCATTACTTTCAGTAGCAAGCAAATCTTAGTGGAAGGGAACAAAGTATACATGTCTATGGAATCTTCTCAAAATAAGGTCATCAACAGAATACCAAGGTTTCTGTTCTAGGATCATTACTCTTTTTGCTTTGTGTGACAGAGGGTATGGGCTCCTACCAGAATATGTTTATAGCAATGATGCAAAGGTCATAAGGGAAGTGGAAAGTGTAGTAGATTGCATCAACTTACAAGGGGAACTTGACAGTCTCCTATGTTGGTCTGATGCATGGATGATGAAATTCACCCGTACTAAATGTAAAGTATTCAGGATGGATCACAGCAAAAGAAGGCCTCAACATGAACATCGACTAGCAGAAAATAAGCTGCAGGAATCTTCATAAACAACTCGAGAGTTGAAAACTTTCCTAACATGTTGCTAAAGCCCCATCTTAGCAGAACAGTTTAGGAAAAGGGAAGGTTAGGGGGACTGTCTCTATCTAGGTTGCCATAAAGCTGAAGGATACACAATAGCAAGAAGGCAAAGAGAAGATGAAGGAGGTGGTGGGTCTGGCTTTCTAAATAAGGGATAACATCAAATTCCAAAAATTTTGAACAGATTGCACCTACAAACAATAGATAATGAGTAAAATTATGCCAGGAAGAAAATGTACAACAGTGATGTTTTGGTACAACCCTTCACAGCACTTCAGAGGAACAATCAGGATAATGAGGAAACTAGATAGACACTCCATTAATGACAATAATAAATCATTGATAATAGGGCACTTCACTTAGAGGGGAATAGACTAGAATTTCAATGCTAAGAGCAAAGGGAAGACATGGAGACATGAGTTCCTCAAATGTGTACATGAAAATCACGTATTAACATGTCATGGAGCACACGAGATCTATGTACACACAATCACTGCTTAATCTTGTCTTTACACAAAACAGCATGGCAGCAGGAATTGTGGAATATGAAGCATAAGAAGAGGGAAAGAAGGCTGTGCAATTGTGGTATCACTTGGAGTATGGGATGACCATGGATGGAATGGATCAAGAATAGTCTGGGTGAAAGAAAAGATTGGAATTGTGAAGTGTGCATGGGTATATGAAGACTGTGCAAGGTAAGGAAGAAATGAGGCATTTCTGGAGAAATACCAGATAAATAATTTGGAGGTGGAAAGAAAAATGGTTGTAATGGATGATATGAATGCAAAGGTAGGATGTGGTGAAACTGGCAAGATAGAAGGTAATCGGGGAATGCCTAGAGTATATGAGAGTTGAAGTTGTCTGTGGATGTTTGTGCTGAGAGGGGTTTACTCCATGCAAGCACTTTTTTTCCACAAGATGATCCACAGGCATACATGGATGAGAAATGATGGAACCGAAGAGCAAATGGGTTTCATTGACTATGTGGCAATGGATGAAAGGCTCTGCTAGATGCTAGAGTTGTAAGAGGATTCATTATAGACTCTGACCATTCCACAGTTCTTGTGGGGAGGAGAATCAGGGAGAAATGCAAGTATGGTGTAAGGAAGAATGAAGTGATAAAAGTGTTGGCAAGTGAGATCAATCAGAAATAATGGAGGGAAGAGTGTGAAAGAAAGGTAACAAAGTTTACAGGGAAGTGCAGTGAATGTAGGGATGCAGTCATGTGTGAATAAGGTGTTTAAAATGTTTAATGAAATACTATTAGAGGTTGTAGAATTAGTTGTTGAATACAAGGGTATTAGAAGTAGAAACAAAAAGGGTAATGCACGGTGAACAGATTAGAAATGCTGTAGAAGAGAAGAAAAAGGCATACAGCAGACTGAAAGGAATATACGTCCCTATGGAAGTTCTGCAAAGCTGGAAGGAAGAATATAAGATGTGTAAGCAGAAGGTTAAGAAGCTGATAGAGGAAAGCAAAGAAAGAGCAGATGAAGATTTTGGAAGAAAGTTGAGCAAACAGGGAAAATAAGAAATTTTACTAGAAGGAGGAGAAAAAGGAAAGAGGCGGATGTAAGAGTGGAAATGTTAATGTGAGAAATGAGGATGGGGAGTTTCTGAATCAAAAGGAAGTGAGCAAAAGATGGAGGGAGTATTTTGAAGAACTGATGAATGTGGAAGAAGGAGGAGAGGGGTTGGGGGTAGCGGTTGTTACATGCATGGTTATGTAGGATGGATGGTAGAGGATGCAAGTGCAAGGGCCTGTAGCAAAAAGGGAGGCAAGAAGGGCAATGATGAGGCTGAAGGTAGGAACAACACCAGGAGTGGATGGGATTACAGCTATGCTGAAGAATGAAGGAAAAAGTGTGATAGAATGGATGCAGCTGATACATAATTCATGGAAACAGAAGGCTGTGGAGTGGTGAAAGCTATTATTGTTCCTTTATTCAGAGAAAAGATACTTTGGATGTATGTAGCAATTATAAGGGAATGTCAGTTAAGTATACCAGAAAAAATGTGTGCAAGAATGTCGATTGAATGATTGATGGAAGTGACTGAATGAAGAATAAGTGAAAAGCAACAGGGCTTTAGAAAAGGTGGGACAGATTTTTGTAGCAAAGATGACCTTGGAAAACAAAAAGGGTAGGAGTGTTTGGAGACAGTAATGTCAGACTGAAAGAAATGCTTTCAAATGCTAACGTTAGAAGTGGAATTCAAGCATCGTATAAGTGAAAGTGCACCTGAGGTCGTTGGACCCATGGAAACAAAGCCTAGTAAAGATATAAGATCTCATTTGTTTTGCCTAAAGGGTATACGATAATAAGGAGCGAAAGAGAGGCAAAGAAGGGGGAGGACAAGCCCGATGAAAGGGCTATTCTTTTAAGGAGTCTTATTTAAATATATACACTCCCCCTCCCCACGAACAAAACACAATCATGCTTTTCGTATTTCATAAAGATTCATTCATCAATAGTAGCAAAACTATAATTGTAGCAATTTGATCTGGTGGCAGGACTATACAAAACCCAATGATATTAACCTACACTTCCTCGGCTTTCACAGTTATTATAATAAGCGACTATAGTTTCATAACTGTCGAAGTATTTATCTTACGAAATTATCAGAAATTTTATCCTAGAGTCAAGCAGACATAATATAACCCTCATAGCACATCTTTTAAGTGAATAATCGTAATTACAAACTAAAATACTGTTATGCGGTTACATTACTGAAGGTCATATTACACTATATTTCAGAACTGCATTCTTAGCATACCAGCGATGAAGAACCTTTTAAGTATCATGTCACAGTGATGACCTACAGTCACCATTATGCCTAACGATGGTGATATGTGACGTAAGACAATGACAAACGCATATCGGTGCTTATCAGGAATAGACGTGCATGTTTCGTTGACTCTCAAGTCTTTAAAATTTTATTTAATTATATCTCTGCGTTAGACTCTTCAGATTCATTGCTCTGTACCACTGGGCTGCTGGGACAGCCAGTGCATCAGCATTATTAAAGACATGCCAGGCCAGCCATGATACACTGGGATTTCCTGGAAGTGAGATAGTCAGTGGGTGAAGTCTCGAATTTCTATAGCTGAACACTTCCATACCTTGTGTGCTTCGGACAGTCATCTTCTATCATTTTCCCGTGACCTACGAGATCTGCTATACTTGGCTTTATTTTACCACTCTGGCAATATAATGAGGTCTACAAAATGGCTCATAATAGTTACTCGCTGTTCAAGAGCTTACTGTAAGAGAGACTTCTAAATTAGGCGAGCAAGTTCATAAACAAAGTAAAAATAACAGAACAGCCGTTTTTAGCTCGTGGTACAAAGGTAAACGGGTATGTAATCAACTTATATCTGTAAAGTAACTATATATATATATATATATATATATATATATATATATATATATATATATATATATATATATATATATATATATTCTTTACTCTCTGCATTGCGAACTTTGAATACTCTCAACTTCGTTATCTAAACCTCTGTATTTAGCCTATCCATCATATCATTTTCAAATTGGTGTTCTCGGGTATAGGGGTTGAAAGATTTACCTGACATCGGCAGTCTACATATATGGAAGTGGTAAAGCAGAGTCCTGGGGAAAAAAATGTAGCTTTCTTTTACGTGTTTAGCGCCACATTTTCCCGTTCCTTCAAATCCCTGTCCTCTTTCGAAGTTTTACGATTGGTAGGCTATTCGGGCCTGTAATCCGAAGACTAATCATTCCCAAGAAATATGACTACCATCACTGTCAACATCATGAAATTCTGGTCCAAAATTACCTTATCACAGTGCTCATACTCATGGCTGACATGCATCCCATATTAGACATCCTAATTACTTAGGTCTCAAGATTGTGTCACTTCAGCTGGTGGCTATATTCAGTTTTTCATGATTTCAGCGCTACATTTAGCATTCCTAAATGAACTTATTTACATATCGATTTCGATTACATATTATATACAAACTTAACTGTTCCTTGGCTCGAGAAATTGATGAAATATGCAACCATGATGGGCTTCTTTGATTTTTCATACTATAACCATTAATGAAGCATGGCTGACGTTTGCGATTTGGGCGGTAGTCAATATGTCTGATTTAGCGAAAAAAACGGAAGTTCACCAATACTACTAGCGCCATCTGTCTCAGAGGCACGTGACCCATCGTCCACTACAGGTCTTTCCTGTCTTTCGTATAAGTCATTTTATCATAAAGGTGCTTACGTTGCGCTGTGACTTGTTTCATCACTTCATATTTGCCCGGCTTTTGCTATAGGTCAGACGTGCAGACGGAGGAAACCGAGTGATATACGCTGAAATGCGTCTCGGGAATCGTGTATCGTTGAGGAAGTGATTTAAGTTTGTATTTTTGTGATTCTTAAGACGGATAAGATTGGAGAAGTTAACTAGACTGTTGAAATATACGAAGGAAAGTACGGGAAACTGCTGGTTGACAAGATTGTTGAAAAATACGAAGGAAAGTACGGAAAACTGCTGTAGTGTTACATCGCCGGAAGTAAGGTGAGTTTTTATTGAAACGGTATGTTATGGCTGCCATATTGAAGTCCCCCAGAATACTCACTCCGTCTCCTTTCTCTTCATCCATGAATGTTACCACTTCCTCAAATGCTCCATTCACTGATGCTTCAGTTTATCTAGTCATCACAGTATTCACCTTTCAAAATATTTGTTTTAAATAGTTTTGCAGACTTCTGTCATGCAGTGGCTGTTCCAACGTCGTTCACAGCGGTATTAGGCTCTTTCGATATTAGGCTTCTGGTCCTTAGAACAACGTTCGCACACCACGTAACCAGAGGTCTTAATAAACCTTTAAAGGATTGAGACAGGAAATCTAGGTGGGTATCATGGACTGAGGGTTATCGAAAGACCAGAGAAGATAGTCCTTTCAGTTAACCCTTATATGGCGGCAGTCGTATAACTGCTATGTAGGCGTTAGGAATCATCATATGAGTACTATTGTTTGTGTACTTATTCTGAACTGCATTCGTTATTTTTGACGTCTGAGCTGCTATTAGATGTCGCCTTTGTCACATTTCATGCACAGGGCTTTGATGCTTCAGACAGTGATAATGTGCACATGAAGTGCGCCTTAGCAGACGTCGATGGCTTAATATAGTTGCTAATGTTCGCGAACTTATTCTGAACCTCCTGGTGATATTCTGAAATATGTATGGCTACTAGGTCACTTCACGTAAGCGAACAGGGTGGATAATGAAGCAGTGATGCTTAGCCATCGTAACAATGGTTGACGCATCCCTTCCTCCACAGCTGATGTACGTACTCCATATTTGACGACTATACTATGGCCATAACGGGTAGCTTCGCTCGTTTGTACACCCAAGTAAATTATCTTTACTGATGTTTGCGATGGTTTTCAAAATGAACACAACGACTCTTGTCTTGATAGGGTTGGTTTGCGTAATGTGAGCCAGATTTCATAATAATTATGGTAGCTGCTATAAATAGTAATTACTTTCGAATTATGAAATAAATAAGATTCGTTATTACTGTTTGAAGACAATATACTCTACATTAAATACTTTGTTTTACGCTGAGATAATATATAAGGAAAGTAGAGCTATTAGCATGAGGCAAGACCATAGGGCCTTGAACATTCCTCCGAATTCTTTGTCATATATTCTAGCACAAAAAAATTAAGGAAGGCATTTTTGTTGGATGTACACATATTTTCTTTTACACGTATTTCTTTCATTGTATACCGGGAAATGGAAAATATGAAGGACCTATTTATTGTGTCCAAATTGTGGATGACCTTTGGCGAGTCATTTGTTTTGTGGTTAACTCGAAATATTACGATTTTTTTTTTTGAATATAAGTTAACTTATTTGTTTTTTTACAGACATCTAAGCTTTGCGCACCACGTGGATCGCATGCATGCATAGTTATTGCTGGGTTTACCATATTTTGACACTATATATTCATCTCTGTTCCCAACAGTGGATAACTGATACGCAGAGGCCTTTTCGTAGTGCTAGCGATTCAACATCCACCAAATCATCACCACTTATGAGTGCCATCAAGACTATCTGATTAGTGTAACATGCTCACACAGAGGTAATCGTAGTCGCATGTGACATTATGCACTCGGCTGTGATGCTGATGTGGGGTCTGCTAGGATGACTATGAAATTTGTACCAAATTTTGTCTGACACAACACTGTAGCAGAACACTGCATCAATTAGGGTTACTGTCAGGGTGGCAGTCAACTTGCGTGATTGTATTCTAACTCGCGGAAATGGCTTATATGTATGAAGAAAAAAAGAACATGGAAGTGTATTTGGTTACGACGCACAGATCTTACTCGTTTAAACACAGACAGCACTTGAGTCAAGGAAAGATAACTTTCTCCTAAAGGGAATGTGTCTTGGCTAAATACAAATTACAATGCAAAGCGTGTAGATAAGAAATGGGCAGCTACGTCTCCACTGGATAACAATAATAGATGACAGTTACACAGAATCAAATATATAACCCCAGGACCCCTTTCATGGGGCTTCTGCAGCTTCAGGGTTGTGCTACAATCAGAAGTACGGAAGTAATCGACTCCTATGGGTCGAATTGTAACACCACTGATTATTATACGCAACTCGCTGAACAATGTATATCACAATATAATTGTAGGTCAGTGAATGTAAAAGAGTACGTGTATGAGAAGTTTATAATCTGATAGCACTGTATAATATCTATCCATTATCACCAGTGAGTCATCTAAGTGAAAGTTTAATGACGACAACATGCTGGACGTAATCCGGGTGATATCAATACCGCGTTAGACTCGGCTGCTAGCAGGAACACTACGTAATAATTGCTGCTGAATGCCCACGGACATCAAACTAGTAGACTGAATTACCAACTAGATGTAAAGGGAGCAACGGCAGTGAACGTAAGCCTAGCTGAATACCAACTAGATGTAAAGCGAGCAACAGCAGTGAACGTAAGCCTAGTAGAATTATCAACTAGTGTAAAGCGAGCAACAGCAGTGAACGTAAGCCTAGTACACATGAAAGGAGGATTCCGCACAGGTTTCACTCGCGAATTCCTAATATTTTTGATGAGGTGATATCGGTGTCACACGGTTACTGTTAATGGTGATGCAGTTGTGCCTCATTAACTGAAGACTAGTTTACAGTATGAAGCTGACTTTGGCTGGGTTCGCTGAGCTTGTAAGGTAGCATTAGTAACTTGGGTGCGAGACAACTATGCACATTGAACAGCGTTGGTGAGTTGGTTGCAGACATAGACACGCTGATGAAGAATATCAGTGCAGCTGCTGATATGCAATAGATGCTGTGCAGGTGGGCATTAGTTAGACCCAGAGCTGGGCAACACTGTGTAGAGTAGACCTTGGTGGGCTGGGCGACGCCATATAAAGGGGAAGTCTTTGCTAGATGCCGTTAGGCGCCGCTAAATAGAGCAGATGTCAGTAACTGAATACTGACAGAGCTGGGCGACATTGTGGAGTGACGTTGGTGCTGGACACTGATTTGGGCAACGTCAAATAGAGTAGACGTTAATTGGATGCAGTGGGTGGGTGGCATAGGTTATCTACTTTTGTTGTGACAGGATGGCCTGGCGATGCCGTATAAGGTTGGTTGGCTTTGGTCTGTGCGGGCTGACCCTATGGCAGAGTTTCAGTCCGCTGTTGTTCCCAAGTGTTCATCGTATTTTTCATTACCTATTCGTTCTGCACGGGAAGGAATTTTTACATTTGTGGGGCCAGATCTGCTTTACCATCATACTTTTTTTTTTTTTTTTAGGTTTTTTGTATGCTGTTTCCATTGCCGTCTTCATTGATTTCATTCCTCTCGTCCATCGCTCTTACCTAAGAATGCAAGAGCTCTACATTTTTTTTTTACAAGTTTCTTGCTTAATTTCTAATGTCCTCTGGTTGTTTTAGGTCTACCAATCTCTCGAGATTGTTTTCAAAACTTGAAGGTTGTGGTTAGGTCACCCCTTACTCTTATTTATTCCAAGGTAGGCAAATGTAAGACCTCTAACGTTTCCTTGTAACTGGGTTCTCTAAATTTCGGCACCATCTTTGTTGCTCTCATCCGGACCTTCTCTACTTTTTGTGCTTTTTTAGGTGCGGTGACCTAACTTGACAAGCATATCCTACGTTTATCCTTATATGAGATACAAACAGCTTGCTGAATATTAATACTTTGTTATTTATGAACTTGAACGCAATTCTAACATTTGCTGGGTGACATTTCCTGCTGCTAGTCACGCGCTAGATGTAATCTTATAGAGGCCTTCTTTCACTGTGACCCATTCTCATTACATTTACTCTGGTTATCAAACATGTGAAATCAACTTTGGAATCTGTCAAGTTTCCCTTGTAAATTGATGCATCCATGCTTTCTACTTCCCGCATGACCTTTGCCTCATCTACAAACAATTCAGATAAGAGTTCATACCTTCTGTTAAGTCACTCACATACATCAAGAAGAGTAATGGTCCCAGAACAGAACCCTGTGGCTTTCCGCTGGTGACTTCAACCCATTTTGAGAAGGCTTTTCTGACATGCACTAAGATATACATTGAAGTAGGTTCTCCCTTATCTATACCTGTTAATCAGCCTCCTATGCTGTACAGTCTCAAATGCTCTCTTGCAGTCCAGATATAACAATCCATCCTGCCTTCCTTTTGTTTTAGACGGTTCCATTTCTCAAGAAGTCTGAGAATTTCGTTATACATGACCTTTTTTTCCCCAGAATCTTTCCGTTACTCACTTAAGTAATCTCTCTTCTGGTTTCATATGTATTTTGATTAGCTTTTCTAGAACCTTACAGACCACACTCGTCAAGGAGGCTGGTGTGTAATTCAGTGCCTCTTCGCTGTCTCCTTTCATGTAGATAGATTTGACAATTGCCCTTATCCACTCCCATGGCAATTTAAGTGTCCAACCTCCTTTTGAACATTATTTCAAAATGTTTATCTGGGGTATCTGCCCACATCTTCAGCACGTATAGTGAAATTTCTTCAGGTTCATGAGCCTTGTATGGATCAAGACCTTTAATATTGTTAGTGTTTTCCAGATACATTATTTCCAAAGCTTCATCTCGTTGGTGTTGGGACTGTAAGTAGTTTCCTCGTGTGAAAACAAATTCCTCATATTTTGATATTATCTTGTACAATTCTTCCTTTTGAATCCCATAGCCAGATTAGCTGCTCTTTAACTTACAATTTAAGCATGATGAATTTATCGAAATACTTCGGATTTTCTTCTACCCTGTCCACAACATTCTCTTCAACGTTTCTTTATTCCTTCTTTCTTATTTTGGTATGCTCATTCTATGGTCTCTTACACATTGTATCTGCTGACTGGCTAGAGTGTCGCCTATATTTTCGTCTCTGCACATCTCGTAACTCCTTTGCTGTTTGACATCTGTTAGAAATGTTCACTCTTTCTTAACCTTCCCTTTGTTTTTATAGTTAGAGGTACCCATGTTCTCACTCCATTTAGATTTCGCAAAGCCTCTCACAACACCACCTTGGATCCTGATTGCTATTTATACAACGATAGAAATTGCTGAGGTTTATTGAACATGAGCATTTTTTTTTTCCAGTAGTGACGGTATATGATATTAGCAATATCCTTATTAGTACGTGTGAAGATAAGGTCTCGTTTGATGGTGTATCAGAGCCTTTTTTGTGTGAAGATAAGGTCTCTCTTTGATGGTGTATCAGAGCCTTGCACCATTACGAAGTCGATGGTCGTTGTGCCTTTCGTGGAAAAAATATTTTTTAAACCCATTGCGTATAGTATTAATATATCCGGTTGACTCGACAAAACCTTTTGATTACAAATACGCTATGAAGCACATTCTTACCTAGATTTGAGTAATGGTTTCATAAACTTTAAGAGTTTATGTAAACACCTCATGAGACTAGCAATGCAGATGAGGTTAAAACCACTCTTTATAGCTGGTGATGATTATTGCTCCAAAGGGGTCATCTGTTGTGATATATGCTTTATAAGCGCACCTCTAATTCAAAGGGCGGGAAGATGCAAACTGCATAGATACATCTTTTAGTACAGACTCCGTTGGCCGTACGACTCTCGCTGTTACATGGATGAATAACGCTATAATATTTATCCCGATGTTGATTGTTGACTTTTTTGACATATAGCATCTTTGCATACCAGTAGAACGCGCCTTCCAGTGGGGTAGGAATGGGAAGGCAAATTCGTCTTTAGTACCGACCTCTACCGCCGTTCAAGCTCACTTGGAGTACCCTGCGTTAATAATGTAGGGAAGATCATGTGCATCCCCCCATAGTCCTTTGTTAACCCAACATCTGCTGTGTTACTTTAGTCAACAAAGGTTATTCTTATATGTTTTGAGATTTTTAGTTGTTGGCAGCATTATTTATAACGAAGCATCGAATATTTCAAAAATGTCGGATTCTTCACTGCAGCATTGCTCCCAGGTTCTAACAATGTAGTCGTATACTCTGCTGCTTACGAGATCACATCACAAACCTTTACTAAGGTAAAGATTCTGAGAAAAGTCTATGGTTGTGCTCTTCAAAAAAAAAAAAAAAGTTGTGTCAGTGGTATAAACTACATGTGGTGTGAAGGATGTTAAAAACAATGTGAAGAGTGTATGGGTGTTTTGGGATTAGGGTATTTAACCGGTTGGCATCAGAAAATTACAATCAGCTGATTTTGATACCGTATTTCGATAGCATTATTGAAGGTGTCTGCTTGGATGCATGTCTGTTTTGAAAATGCATGGCAAAGTTTGGACTGCATGTGTTTCGTATATTTGATTCGCTAGGTGTCTGCCTGGCACTGATTACACACATTCTTCCAGGGATTATCCTACTCGTTCGTAATTTAATTTTCATTTGTTGCCTTAACTTTCTTGCGGCAATTGCTCCACGTATTATCTCACGTTATTATAGAAATTATCCCGGACAGACAGACTTTCTGTGTTTTAGCTATGTCCTTGCATATTTGCCTGGTGCCGCCCTCATGTTGGTTTGAACAGTTTAACTCTGCTCTGTTTTTTGAAGGGGTTTAATTTGGCGAGTTTCATTAGTGTGTCCAGTTTTATGCTCACCTGCTGAGTTTATTTCCATCAATTGTTGAATTGACTTTTTTTTTTTCCAAAACAGCTAAACGATACGAGTCTCTCTCTCTCTCTCTCTCTCTCTCTCTCTCTCTCTCTCTCTCTCTCTCTCTCTCTCTCTCTCTCTCATATATATATATATATATATATATATATATATATATATATATATATATATATATAATATACATATAATTTTTTTTTTCATATTTGCCATTTTCCACATTAGTGAGGTAGCACCAAGAACAGAGGACTGAGCCTTAAAGGGAATATCCTCACTTGGCCCCCTTCTCTGTTCCTTTTGGAAAGGTAAAACGATGCAATGCTAGGTTCATCAAATTTACTGCCAAACTGCAAACATTTTACAGATAACGTATCTGCTCCTAAGACACGTTCCTTAGTTTGCTTACACTTGAATGAAAAAGATCCAAGACACAGCACTGACTCTAACAACAGTAGCGGCTACAGTAACTTTAGAGCTTCCTTGAATTTGGAAAATCTCAGACACGGACTTTTGTCAGTTGTATATCGAAAAGTGTCGCAAGATTACTATTGTTACAGCAGGCACAGTAAGGGGCTTAGGACTTGAGGGTAGGTAGTATATCAGTTGACTGTTCTACGTCTTCTATTTCATTCTTGTATCTCCCCTGACGATGTTATCATTACACGACAGTGCGCTTGGTAACTTATCGTGTTTCATTTTCCTTATTTTGTGTGTGCATATACTAGATCACGCGCATCACTGTGATCTTTCTTTATATATATATATATATATATATATATATATATATATATATATATATATATATATATATATATATATATATGCTCAAAATGTTTGCAGTCTTCTTCCTTATGTCTCTTATTGTAACAGATGATTGGTTCATTATTATTCCTAAACGATTGATGTACTTTATTTTTTCCTTTTATGAGCGCTTGACCTGGAGGTAATGCACGTGTTTGTGATCGTTCCGTAAACTTGTATCTAAAACGAGTGTGAAGGTTCACTATGAGAAGAATTGTGGATAATCGTTGTGCTGTGTTTATAGATTTTCTCCTATATATCGGTCGTTTAGTGAGAAAGGTTTACTGAAACTGTTGCCACTGAAATTATTGGTTTAAGTGACGGTAAATTTAGTTCTGATTGTGCTAATGACCTTCTGTTTGAAGTGCTGTTAAGTTTAATGATGATTGTTGTGACACGACCAGTGAATTAGTGTAGTAAAGACGAGGGTTTATACCTTTGAATAATGCCATTCTGTCGTTCTCGGACGTAGCTCAACAAAGGTTCGTCGATGGAGCATTTTCTCGAATGTAAGTCAGAGTTCGAGTCAGTGGGTGGCTGGTCAGCGTCCCTCCAGTCCTGTAAGTGCAAGCAGACGAAGTCCCCGAGGACCCGACACTGTTAGTATATTGTATAATGTACCTTAAGTAGATGTACGGATTGCTTACGTTAGAACATATATTGAGTTAGTAAGTGTCTGCCCATCATTTGTTGTTGCCAGATTTGATGGCTACTCCAGTCGTCTGAAGATAACTGTTTAAGGTGATCTTTATTTTGGATTTTCCAGTAGTCTCTGAACATTGTTTGTAGGATGTATATATGAAGCAGGATGCAAAGAAAAACAAGAGTACATTTATTTAAGTATGTCACTCTTGTCTGTAAATGTTATTTCATCGAGGAGGAAATTTCGATACCACGAGCCAAACTTGACTGACCTAACCCTGCTTAATCAAAGACATGCTAAGAAAGTTAGCTGAAGGTTGTTGTTTGTTTAGTTCGTTTCGTAAATGGTTTGTTGATCTGACAGCGGCATACTTTACCGTGAACACTCTTCCCTTGCGTCTACTCTTCGTTTAAGTAAGCTGCTACCAAAACATGATTTGTGAAAATCTGCCTAAATTGCCGAACAATAGAGTGGCACTTCTGTTGCAGACAATGACCGGGCCGAAGGGACGATAGCGATGAATCATGGAAATTATGAACCTGTGTTGCTTTGAAAATCCTGGGAGGCCGTCGGGGGAATGTGAGCAACGTGAACTTGTGTTATGCCAGGAATTCTTTCAGATATTCCACCTAGAACAAAATATTTAAGCGGCAAAGTCTATTTTTACAAATTGTTTGGTAGGGATGGACATTTTATGTATAACTTTTCGTATGTCGTTTTCATTTTACCATCTAATTTAGATTAAGTGAATGACACTTTAAACCTAAATGATGGTCAGTCATTGTTACCTCAACTTTGTCTGGGCGAGAGCAAACTGCACGAGCATAAGCGCAAGCTCTGATAATTGTTCAAGTGTATTTAGTCTCGGAAAATTCCAGTAACGCATGGCCCCCATGCGTGGTGAAAGTGTACGTGTTCCCGGAATGATCCTTAACACGTGAAGGTGTTGTAGATATTACGGTTGGTGGAAATAGCTTATTTGTCGTTAATGACCCTGGCAGTCTGGCAGTTGATACGGCCAAATAACAAGCCGACATCCGGATAAGTAATTTAAAATGCCTGGTTACATATATCTGTGAGGATGGATACTGGATGTGGAAAAATATAAGCTTTGGAGGTATAATTATCAGTGAATAAAAAGATAGTGCAGATGTATTTTCGCCGTTCATTCTTAGTGGTGAACGGGTTAATGAGGGACAAAGTGGTATGTTAAACGGTGATGAAGTCGGCTACAATTCTGGTCATGAAGAGAGTCTGTTATCAGATGGTTACTGTTAGCATATTGTGATGGAGATAACCATATTACCCTTTTACGAGGATTCATATGTTAAAAGAAAGGTAGATTATTGAGCCGAATGTATTGGAATGTGAGAGTAATGAACATCTCTATAATGTTTATTGTAAAGTAGTTTAACCTTGGGTGTTTTGTAGATCATTGCAGTGAGGATTATTTCAGTTCTCCAACAAGAATCCATCATTGGAAATCGTTTTTTTCGTGTATAAGTTGGTCGCTGGTTCTTTTGCCCTTAGCATGGATCCACAACAGTTTGTTCCGCTGAGTTGAGAAATACGTGACACTGCTCTTTAAAGTTTGAGTGTTATCAGTATTCCATTCATACATTTATTTACCTTGGTTGGTGGGCTTTCTGTAAACGTCTACAAAAAGCCTACTATCCGAGGTAAATATATGAATGGAATAAGCGAATGCAATCAAAATTACAAGGGAGTGGTGTCATTCGTGCATACATGAGGAAAGCGATCAAGGTGCGCTTAACCTGGCAACTCCTACACCAAGAGCTTCGACGTGTCCGGCAGATGTTGATTAACAATGGTTATTTTAGTACTGAATTCGATACCATTGTGAACATATTGCTCAAGCAACATCTCGTGGCAAACTGACAGTCTGAACGTGGCAGCATTAAAGTGTACTATAGGAACACATTTACGACTACATATCGAAAGGACGAGAAGGTCTTGCGAGATATTGTGGCCAGAGACTGCAAGGAGATTGCAGAAGACAGTGATATCAGTCTGATAATATACTACAATAATCCGAAGACATATTCGCTCGTAATGAACAACATGGTAGGTAGCTACGGAAGTTTGAATTGTACCGATGTGGTATTGATTGGGGACATTAACTGCACCGGACATACAACCTGCCCTCTGAGTCGCCGCCTTTCGCTCCACTTGCAGGAAGGTAGGATCAAACAACAACATGAACAAAATCATGGAACGAGACTAACAAGGGAGATTATATAGTGAATAACACCAAAATCATTACTAGTTGCAGAGATCAGAGGAGACTACAGATATTAGAAGCCATTCACATTCAAGAGAAAGCACCTTTCACTAACATCCAGACAAACATGACCACCGTTATATACAGCTCTTTGATGGTCCGCCAGTAGGTCGTAGACCTTCTACCGTCGTAGGACAGGTGGAACACGTCATTAACCCGCCACAAGCTACCGAGTCCACCATTTTAGGACGGGGAACGTATCACTGGCTGACCCACCCGATCCAGGGTTACGAAGGTCAGAGAGAATCAGACGAGCCTGACCTGACCTCAACTCCACACCCGGACAATAACGATCTCGCTTGGCCCAACTTAGTGTATTTAGTGATGGAGTGTCAGTATTCCTATCTCGTGTATTCTTGTTCTGTGTTTCCTCAACTGTAGGTTTTTCTATATTTATGTATCCATATTTTGTATTTAGTTTGTAACTCACACCACCCGTCATGATATTTTTTAATTTGTGTCTCTTGTGGCGTAAAATGCTGTTTTATAAATAGTACTGAGCAGGCAGTGATTTGCCAACGGAGATATTAACATCTATTTCCCGTTAAGTTGGGAGGACTCGACGGTTTATTCCGGTCATGGGAAGTGCGATTGCATGTGAAACTGAAATAGAGGTGTGTCATTTCTAAGATGCTGTACTGTAATAAAGATATCGTCAGAGGGGCATCTGAATCCAGATTGCTGGGAGTGCAAAAGGCGTACACCCGTAACGCAGTAGGCGATGCCTGTTGGTCTCAACGTCGTACTGGTGTCATTCAAGAGCTTGACCATTACATGTGATGTTGCTAATCACCCTCATCTTGTGGTGACTTGATACAAGTGGGGAAAAGAAAACGTATTTTTGATGGAGACTTAACAAGAGGGTGAGATTTCGTTATGTACTGCTTAACGAGATTCATTCGCAACTGGGTTAACGTCGCGTTGAAATATGCTCGTTCTACAGCGTTTCTTTACCTCAGGAGGTGAAATGCTTTATCCACCCAGGTGGGAACATTGTAAGGGCCGCCGTATTTTGTTAGATTCTGTAGAGAGCGAGGCTACGGTACATCGGGATGGGTACTGGTGACCTGTGAGCCACTGGCTAGGCTTCATTACGTAGTAATCAAATTTGCTTAGATAGTCGCCGTTGCTGGATATGTAAGCGAAGGTTTGTTGGTCTGATAGACGAACATAACTGTGGAAACGTTGAAGGGTTCTGAGTCCGCAAACATCTAGGCTGCACCACCACTAAACTCCTTAAGACTCCACTGTGTTGTGTTCGCTCTAATCGTAATTCCATTTTGAAGTAACTCACGTACGAACAGGGATGTACAAACGGTTATGAATTATCTTACACATTTTGTGTGAAGCAGTATGTCACCACGGACGAAAGATTTTGAAAAATGTCCCTTGGTCTGGCCTCACGTTGGTATCCCTGCTTTCATGATACTGTAACATATCGATTGCTAATGACATTTCCTGTAATTTGTCATGAAAAATGTTTTGGTTTCGTATTTTGATGGAAATGAGTATAAAGTGGGACAACCATAATTATTAGGAAATTTGTTTCGCATTCACGCCTACAGCTCTACCGAATGATATTGATCATTTCACAATTGATCGGACCCATTTGAGATTATTTAATTTCCATGCCAACATGGTATATTTTTCCATCAGTGGCTTCCTTTGTATGATCCTAGTAGTATTACACTATGTTCCGGCGGAAGATATTGTCCGCCAAAGTAAGCCCCATTTTGGATCTCTGCCCCATAAGCCATATTATCGGACATGCTAACTGTTGACCATCTATTCTGTAGGTATCCTAGAGAAAGATGATCTCTCTCTCTCTCTCTCTCTCTCTCTCTCTCTCTCTCTCTCTCTCTCTCTCTCTCTCTCTCTCTCTCTCTCTCTCGTATTGTCATGATTTCAAGCAAATCGGAGAGAGAGAGCTATTGGACAGGTAGGCGACATGAATGTACCCCGGCCAACAACTGCGCTGCGTCATTAACAAGGACGGCATCAGCGCTGACCCATCTGCTACTGCCGTATGGTACCAGGTAATCGACCAGCCAGAATCCCAAGTTCCAAAACAAACACTGTCGCCCGTTTCCCAGCGATGACGTCAGCATTGGCCTCGCCCAGGCCGACTCGATTGTTTAGTTAATTTGAACTCGTCCTGGCCTCCGGGAAGACTATGGCGAGTTGGAGAGAACTGCATAGAAAGTAGACTTTTATTTTGGAATATGATTATGTAATTTTGATCAATGGTAGTCATATGTGTGGGACCAAAAATAGTAATTTGGTGTAGAACTTTGCACTGATAACCTTGAGTTCCAGTAGTTTGAAGTGGATAGTTTGTTAAGAGTCATGCTTTGTGGTGGTTCCAAGTTCGACCGGGTTGGGGATAAGCAAATCGCGTTCTTCTTTCATCTCATTAAGTTATACAAGTCGTACCAGAAGATGATTTCTTTAGTGTAAAGGAAGAGCAAATCTCATGTAGTTGGGTGTCGTTAGTTACGAGTGACGGAGGTGAGGTGAGGGTACAGACAGACAGTAGTAGCGAGGCTGGTCGACCACTGTAACATGGCGCGCTTGACAGCTCTGACGAGGTAGTTGGTGGATTTCACCGGCAGATGGCATCCACTAGGTAACCACCACCTTGTGAGTGAAGGGCATGCCCACGGAGCTGCTAGTGAATTGTTTGTGTTGGCCTGTTTTTGACAGGCAACTGCAGGTGTTTGATATTATTTGGGTGTTGTACACCTGACTTGCATTCTCTTGTACTTTCACCCAACATAGTATGATGAGCCTGGGACGGGTTAGTTTTTATTCCGTGTTAAAAACGAGGCAGAATGATTTTTAACCTTCAGCGTGACGTAAGGTACGATGGCGTGACCTGAAGGTTCATCCTTAAGGCTGGTTCAGAGGCCAGGCCATCATATCCAAGGGTCGTGCACAAGGGGTTAGGGAGAGTGCGTGGATCATATTGAATAATCAGACTGTTAACTCCAGCTGTCGAGCTGTAGATAAAGGCTCTCAGCACTTCAGCTCATGTACGTACATGGTCTTATATAAATTGTTTCTGAAGATTTGAAAGTCGTGCCTTTCCTGCTCATGTATGTCACAATTTACGCCCCAAAGGTCTTGTTAGAATGCAGCTCAGAAATCTCGTCTCTACAGTAGGTAACCATCTTTAAAGTTTCAGTTGGGTATGTTTGGAAGCAGCTGGTCAGAGCCTTGTGACATTACTGCGTGATGCTTGATTTATAACGTTAATCTTCTACGTTTTCTCTACCGTTACGTGTTTGAATGATTGCGTAATTGTCTATTACAATTACCTGGTAATGACTTCCAGGATCTTTCTTAATTTTACCAGCGAAAGCTTTTATTGCGCTATTAGTTTCGGAATGGCATTGTTAGAAACGTCTGTAGGGATTTATGTGTCTTAAGTTATTACAAACACTCATTATGTGTTTCATTGTTAAGTGATACGTTTTATCTCTGGACTGTTATATAATCTAAAGCTTTACGTGGGGTGGTTTGGTACAGACGCAGGGTGGCGGCGAAGATATTGGTCAGAGTTCATTGATAGCTTGCTTTTATTTTCTTCATCAGAGGAGTTTGTGGTCGGTTCCTCTAGGATCTTTAGTTATTACTTAGTCTGTGAACTCGGACATGATTGAGCTGCCTGTGTCTTGTGCATACGTTGTGTTTCTAACTTAAGTTAACTTAATCAGATGTCTCTGTGTGCGGCTGTACCTGTAGAAGTAGCAGGAAAAGAATAAGTACGTATTCACCTGACCTTTTACTGAGAGAGAGAGAGAGAGAGAGAGAGAGAGAGAGAGAGAGAGAGAGAGAGAGAGAGAGTGCAGCAAAGCGTTCTTCAAGTACTAAAGTCATAAAAATAAGTCCCATAACCAATTTTCTTAGTTTTGGAGGACCAGTCATGTGACGTCACTGGGTTCGCATGATCTGATTTCTTGTTGATCTTCTCTGTATTGTTGCTTTTATAAGTTGTGAATAGAGTGAATCCTCAAGTTATAATTCTGTTGCGGAGCGTCTGCAAGTGATGTTGCTGAGGCTGCATGCACGACAGTCGCCTGGTAGTGGAGGACCGTAACGATCATTCTCGGTTGTTCAAGTCATTACATATCGCCACTGTCTGACATGCTTGTGTGAAGTGCCACCAAGGGTGTGTGATGCATGGGTAAAGTGCCACCAAGGGTGTGTGTGTTTTACACATAACAAGGTAATCTTTGTGTCATCTTTGTAACGGGTTTCGCTGTACAACATTTTCTCTGCCTTTCAACTGGGTCGAATACGTTAGTTTCAGACAGTTCATACCTGTTAACACAGCGCGTCGGCTCGGGTAAATGAGTCATAAATTTTGTGATTTCCAAAGCTAATTGCTATTTGATAATTGTAGTTATTGAGTTTTCAGTTTTAATGTAACTTTGGTGCTTATGTTCTTGACAAGGGTTAATTGTTTTACTTCGAATATGTTTGCGTTTTTACGGAAATAAGTTTAGGTGTGGCTTTGACCATATATATATACATATATATATATATATATATCGAAGCTTTAAATTCTCTTTCTTCTCATGTGTTCCCCAGTAACTGTGACGTGGCACATTGTAGAAGACTGGTTTTTCACTTTCTCCAAATTTCGTAAATACTTCCCATTCTTCTTTTTGCCTATTATTAACCTCTTCATATTTCATTGAAGGCCCGACTTTGATGTGGGCTTTTGTCCGTGACTGCAGCCTCAAACATGCAAACAAAAAGCTAAGCCTTAGACATCCAGATTACCGTTACATGGCTAATAGCTTCGATTAACGTCAAATTTCGCCCAGTTGCAAATGCTATGATTTTCGTTGGATATAGACCCCGTTGCTCACCAACGTGAGACGAAGGGTATTCGAGTGCATAGTATTCGAATGGTCATTTCCCTATTGGGGCTATCATAGCCTAGCGGTAGCGCTCCCGCCTGTTGCACAGGGGTCCCGGATTCGATCCTGGCTGTTGGAGGTTTGTATGTTCTGTGAAGGTGCGCGTTCGTATGCACTTTGTTCGTATATATATATATATATATATATATATATATATATATATATATATATATATATATATATATATATATTAGTCATAGATCTGGACATTATATGATTTTGGAGATTGTTAGGATATTACTAACCAAAACGTAGTGTACGAGTCATATGATGAAACGTGGTGTAGACGTGTACCAGCCCTTGTCATGAGACCCCTTAACATGTATACCAACCTCCCCATGTTTACGTTGAGCAGGTGTCGTTTCTCTGATATTACCCCGAGGGCAGGGATACCGACTTGTCTGAATCGGTGCAAGTTAAAGATAATGAAACATAGACCTCTATAATTGTGCTGTGTGGTTCGTATTCCTGGTGATCTGTTATCTTTGCAACACCTTATTGTTAATAACCAGACACCTGAAAATTTAAGTTTGTATCCACTTTTTGCATCTAGTCGGTAAACCTTGCCATATGAAACTATGTAATGAAATACCTGTTATAAACTGTAACATCCTATGTAATATCAGCCCACTGGGGTCTGACCAAGACCGACCGATTGTGACCCTGTAATCCTTTTGCGCTACCGCTCACAGGATGAGCATGGGCGGCACAGTAAACTAGCCCGGGTTATCGGCACAAATCCATCTGTGTACATAGGGAAAGTCGTTAATCATTATCACATTGTCCTCTCATGGTATACCGTGGTATCATGTACAGAGGTCTTGTGTTTATACGCTTGTCCTTACGTAGCATAATGCAAGAAGTGGATGTCCAGGTATATGGATATGATGCACATCATATTCTCAGAATGTTTCGGTAACAAAGAAAGAAAAGGATAAAAGATTCCCCCTCTCTCTCTCTCTCTCTCTCTATTTCTCTCTGCACTTGACGAGCAAAGTCAGGGGGATGGAACATATGAACCGTCATGAAAGGCTGGTAAGAACTCGAACTTTACTGCCTAGAAGAGATGAAGATATATGCTAATCTATGCATGGCCATAAACTGAAGGGATAGAAGACAAAAGCGTGAACCCCGAGTCTCTTAACAAGTCTGCAGGAATACCATGGAATATACCGAAACGTTATCAGACCAATGTATACGAGAGCCATGCAGAAAAGACGGGGACTATTCACTGTACTCTGAGGAGAAAAGAGTCACTGGCATGATACGTATACAGAACATTTAAAAGAAGTCTTGTTGTTGAAGTCTGTTCCAGATGAAGCAAGGAATTCTAGTTATGTAATGAGTGTTGCGGCAGAGAGTAGTATTATTCATCATGCCAGACGTGCTGTGAACGTTAAGATCTAGCCCAACTTTTTGGTTAGATAAAAGTTCGTGGTATTCGTGGGATAGATAGGTTCTCTCTCTCTCTCTCTCTCTCTCTCTCTCTCTCTCTCTCTCTCTCTCTCTCTCTCTCTCAGGTAAAAGGGTCTCGTGTCGAATTCCCTCGTTATCTGTCTAATCACCAGCTTGGAGCGTAATTATACTACTATGCTGTGTGGATATCATACGTATTTGTTGGTTGCTTAAGAAATTCCGCCGTTACCACTTCATTTGTCTTCTGTAGTTCGTCCGTGTTCGCGTATATTCCGAGTCCACGTCATATAGGCTGTGTGTCTGGCTTTTTGGCTTGTCTGTGGGCTGGAAATGTGTGCTTTTAGCCAGTGTAGTAATAATTGATTCTTCCAAAGTGCCTTCATGCATGTAGCTTCCCGTGTCACAGTCGCCCACCTCCACCCAGAATAGCCATTCGTGTCTTTTGAGAATACCTCATATTTATCATTTTGGTGTATGATGGAACTTGCTGTATGATGGAACTTGATATGTAATGGAACTTGAAAATTACTCTTGTATTTTTTTCACTAAGGAGTTGATAAAACCCTTTACTAGGTTCATAATGCAATAGTCTTGTTTGGTATGCAAAGTGGGGCCTGACAACGGTGCCCCACACACCTGGTAACATTCTGTCTTCCTCTGATGCTGCCACCATTCCATGGCCGTGTCGTGAAGGCCTGGGTGTTCTCAGTCAGGTTCAAGTCAAGAGACTTGCCTGGTCCTTCGAGATGATCTGAGGATGATCATCTTAAGAACACCGTGTCGTCGCAGCCTGCAGGAGGTAGAAGTGCTCCCCTTGTGGTGTCAGTATTGCATGATCAAGTGAAGCATCGTATAGGTTACCGCGAGACCCTGCATTATGACCTTGTGTTCAGAATGTTTCATCTTTGCCACTTGCCGCGCAGTCATGGTCAAATCCCAAGGGGTAATGGAATACTACACCTCGATTGCACCACATTTCCTCGTAGAATCTGCGAGTAGTTGGTCGTGTTGTAATAACATTATCAAATCCACTCTCGGTGCGGGTCCTGTTCATATTGACTGCACGCCCTCTGATAAAGGCCGTTAACCTTCAATATAATCACCTGTCGAACAATTTCGATCACCTTCAGGTGTTCATGGTAACTCCTAAGGCCTTGCTTGTTCTCGCTGCACAGATTACCTTTACTAATTGTGTGTGTGTGTGTGTGTGTGTGTGTGTGTGTGTTTGTGTAAAGGTACGCCGTCAAGTCTTGCACGGGCTCTTGCCAATGACAACTTGTTTCTGAGGTGACGGCATAGGTCGGTTGTGTGTTCTAAACTGGCCATTACTGGCACAGGACAGGCCTGTGTGTGGCAGTTAGATATGGGCTCTTATGAGTGGATACATGCATTTACATATGTGGATTGCCAATGGCTGGTTGATTATTTGGTATTTAGGACTATCAGCTGCCAGTTTGACTAAGGCCGTTATCGTCCTGTTACAACCACCAGTCAAAAGATATCTCTTACACCTTCATGCGTTATAATCATTCTAAGACTATGTACACTCTAAGTATACCTAGTCCTTGATTGCCAAGGTTAGTTGGTTGGTTGTGTGGGCTTTAGGTGTATCAGCTGCTGGGGTTATTACGGCCATCATTATCAAGCTATATCCGCCAGCAGAAACATCCTTAATACGTTCAGCAGATGGCAAGGATAATTCTAAGACCACATACACTCACTCTGGTTATGGCCCATGTGGACCATGACAACTGAAGCGCCAGAACCTGGAAGCCAACTTCGAACTGACATGAGTATTCGCTCATGTAAATATTAGGCCGCTGTGAGTTTAACTCGTATATTCTGCTTCAATTTCCAAACAGTATGATAAAGTATTTGATGGTATGGTAAACATGTAATTCATTTATTCGCAACCCATTATCCGGCTTGGATCGTAATGCTAGAGGCTGAGGATAATGTCACAATATCGTCACTTTATTTGTAATATTTGATGATATAACCGACTTTACCTTACACAGGGTTACTCTTAACCCACTCCAGCCTAACACTAACCAGTACGTCAAAGTTTCGTTATCGCTACGTTTAACCAAATTTAAACGAATAAGAATGACGGGCGTTGAACATTAGTACATGACAGTGGAAGTTCACACAACACACACGGAATCGCCTTTTATCGTTCTTCCTCTGTGAACATGTCACACTTTTGTACAGTAGTGTCTTTTCATCGTGTAAGACCACCGTTCTCTGAACCACCTCCCGCGCCTGGAGGCCGCATGTCATGCTCCACCAAGGTTGGCTCAGATGTTACCGGAGATGTGAGGATTCACACAGGCAACATGGAGTTGACACCCAATGACTCGTGTGCAGCATGCTATGTGATTTTGATTTTTGACGATCATGATTTGCTGTGGTCATCTCCATTGGCCTCGGGGATTTGTTTCATCATCCAGAATGACAGCATTCTCCAAACGTCTGTTTACTACAAACATGGCACTTGTTCACCGTCAACATGTTATAGCCGTTCGGTAGGTTATGACTACACTTCATCCATATTATAGCTGGGAGTAAGATAGGTTACATTTTACAGTGCTGCATCGTGTAAGAGGTACGACACTCGCTGCATCGTGTACATGAAATACGACACTCCATTTGTAGTTTGCTTAAAGGAAATACAGTAAGCGGCAAAATGAATATTTGTAATTTTCAGGTATAACAAAAATGTGTTTGTATTATTTACGATAAAACATGAAATGATTTCACCATTGTGAAACCTTGTCTAATCAGTAGGTTGTCTCGTATGTGCTTCAGCCACTACTGTGTCGGCTGATTCCTGTGGACAACCATCTGTCCCACGTCTTTCTGCTTCCACAGTGTGCGTGTATTCACTGTATGATACTGTCACCACAGAGGAGGAGACCTTTACTCTGGCCTGTACATAAACCGTGTAAGTGTTCAGTATTGCCGTGTGTTGGTATGTGCGCACCGGAACATATATTTTACTGTTGTCATAATTCGGAGAGAAGTTCATGTTAACGAGTTTGTGGTGGCGCAGTATTTGCATAAATTTTCCAGAGATGATTGGTTTGTTATTACGATATTTTTAGCATTAGTTGGTGGGATATTTAGGTCTGTCAACTGCCAGGGGTCATTGAAACCGTCAAGGTCAAATAACAACCACCCCGCAGAAAATGTTTCACGCCTTCTTCTAGAGTTGTACATAACTTTGAAGACCATATCCACTCCAGCTGTCTGTATGGCCCTATCTGAGGACGAGTCTCAGCATCACCTGATACAGAAGATAGTAGGAAGTGTATAGAAGGTAGTAGGAAGTGTAGGACGACATAGCAGATGAGAGTTTAAGTTAACCTTTTCTCTGAACGGTATATTTAACCTGCTTTATAGACAGAAATTCTTAATTACTGCTAAAGTGAATGATGTTCATTGCTCTCGAAATTTTATGCCCACAAGACGCGGTCCTGAGCGGCAATAAAACTGTTGAACCGTTTATCGGTTTAACGAATATTTTCCATGAATGGAAAAATATTTCCTCAAGAACAAGAAGAAAAAGCAGCAGCAGCAGCAGGATTTCCTCCCGCCCATGGAAATTAGTCAGTCAGCCCTTGCTTTTGTGACAAGATGATGAATGACCGGACGCAACTTCTTCCTTAATACCTCGTTGGGTAATTTTTCTCTTTGGATTAGAGAATTTCTTCAAATATACCCGCCCAGAATGATAGCCCAGATACTGCACACAACTCTCTCTCCCTCTAGTGATCAATTATGCTCATCATAAGACTGGCTTTGCGGGTCTTGAGTTATTTTAACCTGGATTTAACAAAGCTTCGGTTAATGGTCTTAAGTCGGCATTCTGGTCATGATGAGAAGTTTGGAAGTATTTGACGGTGAGTAATCATGAATGGAGATAAACCTTACTTAATTAATTAATCCAGAGGTACAGTATCAGTATATCAGTCATACGAGTCTGAATTTGGTCGTAACTGTCATAATTGCTTCAATAATAAAAAATTTGTTTATTTGCTTGTGTATGAAACTAGTTTACGAAATTTATTCTAAACTCGTTACGAGTAGTTAGAAAAAAAAAAGAAAACTAGTAATTTTAGAATTCTAATGGTTGACCTGAACATGGCTTACTGCACAAATATAACGAATGGGAAGACTCTGATAACGCTATATCCTGCAGTGTTTAAAGGGTTACATGTGTTGAATTGTGTGTATGTGTGAACTGCACTTGCCTTTCCAGTGTGATATTGAGAGTTTCGACTATTGAGGCTTTAAACGTCACATCATAACCGACGTTAAAAGTTATTTGATCTAACACGACTAAGATAGTTTTTCGTCGTGTGTTTGATGCACCGCCTGTGTATTCTTCTATGGAGCCTGTGAAATAGGTAGCCGTAATGATGAGAGAGAAATTATAGCAAATTTCAGTGAAGTGGAGAGAGAGAGAGAGAGAGAGAGAGAGAGAGAGAGAGAGAGAGAGAGAGAGAGAGAGAGAGAGAGAGAGAGATTGGGCTGTGAATTATTGCGAAGTCATTGTAGTTGGTTGAGGTTCGGCCCGAGGCCGTGAGCATACGCTGTGGATCTCGTCCCAGCCGTCAAATTCGTAATTCTCACGGCTTGTGGTGTTTCATGATATTTGGCATTTAACCTCTCTAATGAACACGGCGTTACCACCCTTTGGTGTAATTGCCTGCTCTTCTTTGACGTGACCCTTAAGGGTCGTAACGTCGTTCTCAAGGGTCGTAACGTCGTTCTCAAGGGTTGAACCGTTGTACTCCAGGTTGGTAACGTCGCGCTCACCGGTCGTGACATCGTGCACACGAGTCACGTTATCGTGCTCAAGGGGCGGTAACGTCATGCTCTATGGTAGGAATGTGCTTGAGGGCAGTATTGTCGTGCTCAAGGACAGTATTGTCTTGCTCAAGGGTCGTAACGTCCTGCTCAAGGGGCTAAATGTTTTCCTTTTCGTAATATTTGTCTTTAATGTCTCATAGTTAAGGGTACTAACTCGTACGTAACTTCACTCATGTTACCACATCAACGGACGTCCTGTGAGTATAATATTCAGTACCAACATCATGGCTTGGTGTGTTGCTGCGAAGGGTTTTAGAACTACGGAAGTGATTTTCCCTCAACCTTACCTGTCAGTGTTTATGTAAGTGGTGTACATACCCTGCTGTTATATAGTATGGTTTTCTGGCTTATGACTGAGACGTAACTTTTTTAGTTGCTAATTCTGGAGCAGGAAGTATCATTACAATAAAGATGGTTAAACTTTAGGTGCGGTGTTTGCGGAATATCAGGGATGAGTGCTCCAGAATATCATGTTGGTTTGTCTTGCCTTTTTCATGAAGATCTTTTAAACACAACAAACATCCTTAGCAGACGTATATTTTCTGTTAGATACATAAAAACTTATCAGATTTAGGAAAAGTTTTGACTATATTTTTTTTTTTTTTTGTCTTTGCGAATCTGAATTATGGTTCCCAACCCACCTGCCTCAGATTTGACCATCCGCCCTGGACTTCGTGAAAATTAACCAGACCGTGAGGTAGCTGGCAGCTCCGAGGTCAGTGTTGACGTCAGTGTTGGGGTGTGTGAGGGGAAAAAAGAGGGAGTGTAGAGCGTGTTTGCTTTCTGGTCATGTGTTATGACTGGCCAAGCATCTGCTAGTCAGCGGTGGGGGACAGGGTGGCTACAATGTTTTGATTCGGCGTCCGCTGTTATCCTTGTCTCGCGACGGTACGACTCTTGGGTATGATCACAGTGTGACATTTGACCTGATCCCTAATATCAAAGGTCAGGACATCTAATTTAGGGGAACTATTCTTGTGCTGAAGGGTCATGCAAACTCGTTAAAAAGGTTCAGTATACCTGGCGAGTAAGAGGGCAGACGGGGTCCAATCTGTACCTCGTGAATTTTTCTCATCAAATCAATAGTCCCAGTTCTGTTTTTGTTGTAAGTTCCTATTTTTCTCCACCTACTGCCGTTTTTCAGCTTTACAGGTTTTTCTTTTCGTAAGGTCATGCAGGGCTTAGCGAGTGGCTGTTGAGGCGGGGATCCTGCTGCGCAGAGGTGAGCGTTGCGTCGTCCGCGCCGCGCTCCAGCCTGGAGGTCTCGCTTTAAATTCGTAGAGCGGCGGTGGACGTGGGCGACCGTACCTGAACAAAGGCAATAAATTTTTCCTTAATGTTTCAGCCGAACTTTTTAGAATGTCAGAGGGTGGTTTATATATATAATTCAAAAGCTTGATTTTGTTAATTGGAAATTGAATCTGCTTTACGAGGGGCAGATGATGGTTCCGTTACGGGGTGTGGCAGTTGTCCCGCCCGCTAGCCCCTCCCCGTCACCCGCCAACGGCCTGCAGCGTCCTCCTGACTGGCAGACAGGCCGCCTGATTTTTCCCCGCCTGTAATCGGATACAGCACCAGCTGAGTATCCGAACGAATTCATATTATCGAGTCAGAATGCCTGACAGAGCTCATGTCGACTGAGGATTCTTTTGACTGGTTACCATAGTTGGTTCTTTTATGTATTTCTTTTTTTTTTTTTTTTAAGTAGGCTTAGAGATGGTTTTATTCGCGTGTGCAGGGCTTAGAAAGTGACTTAGATATGGTTGACAGTGGTAATGTGTTGCTGGCTGGCTCAGGTAAAGTTCGACTAACGTAGGTATGGTTTGGTTATTTGGCTTTGGTGTGGATATCACGGGTGTTCTTTTGCTGGATCGCAAAGGAGAGGTTTGGTTTGGTCGCTGAGGAAAGGTTTGTTTAGAATGATCAAGGATTGCTGAATTGGTTTAAGATTTGGTTAGTATAATCACGTTAGATTAATTAGGGCACGGTTAGCTTTGGTAAGTTAATTCAGATTTTATTAATGTTTGTCATACTTCTAGTTAGCTGGTTCTATACGATAAAATATAATTATCAAAGGTTAAGTTGAATTAGCTTAAGTAAGCTTCGGTTGCATACATATTTGATCAGTCGTAATAATCATCCTGGCTAGTAGAGGCAAGATATAGATAGCTGAGGTAATATTTGATTACTTAAGAAAAGGTCTGGTTAACGGAGGTTAGACTTGATAAGTTAACTAACGTAAAGGAGAGTGAGTTAGGTATGGCGGTTTCGTTGCTTTTGGTTATTTACATTTAGATAGGCTTTGGGAATTACTGCTTTCAGTCCTTAACTTTAAGATTAAGAATGTTCACCTGCATGCACACAGTCAAAAACATCATCTTGTTTGAAACATTGTGACACCACAGCTTCACATTGATAACCTTGTCTTCATCATATTGTAATGTAGCGATTGCTGGCGAAATGTTCTGTCATCTGCCAAAAATAAATGTTATAGTGGTTTCAAATTTCGATGGAAATGATAGAATATGGGCTACCATATTTGTAAAAAGATACGTCACGTTCACGCTTACTAACCCTACCAAGACAACAAGTCTTACTGATCTTTTCGAAACGAGTGAACACTTCTGGAGGATACTTTTTTTTCTTACTGTGTATACACACCTGGTGTTAATAATTCAACCCATTGAACACGACGGGACGAATCTTATGTATTCTGTGTTGGTTTAGTTTTCATATCCCAGGGTCAAGCTTGCCGTCTTAATACTTTAGCATGAGGCCAAAGGCTGGCTGTCGTCATGACCGAGGGTATATCGTCGGGCTCAGGAGGTTAAACTTGATACGATCTCGTGAAGAATTCTTTAGGTATGTGACCGGCATTACTTGGAAGTAAACGTTGCCATAAAATCGTAGTATGTATGTCACATAAACACGAGATAGTTCTGCCCCTTTATAGATAACAGTTATGTACATGTTTTCGTGCGCTTCTCCATGACGCATAGTGGAAAAAAAAAAGTGATAGGTTCGTTCAGCCCTCGGCCGTGGGAATCTGTACAAGAGGATTTAATATTTCCAGTAAAAGATTCCATAGATATTCCACGAATATTTAAGTTATATGGATTTGATATAAGATTAGCATCACACGAAGTAGAAGCAACTGTTGATTGTTGCGTGATTATTTACGGCCAAGTTTTAGTATTTTGTACTCTTGTTACCATCCTCAATATCTGTGTTGAGAAATATACGGTTATGATATATGTTAAAAAAAATGATGTGTGGAATGGGTCAGAGTTATGCGACCATTCTTACATTCAGCGCGTTGCCACACACCTGTCCTGGCAAAGGTGTGCTGAAAATACAATTGTCCAGTGTAACCAGTAAATCACACATGTATTTCAACCTCTCCAGTACGATGTTATGACCCCTGAACACGAGAAGACGCGGGCACGACATTACACGAGCCTTAGATATGATGCTTTTGACAGGACTCGTAAGCTTCAGGTCAAAGGGTTTAACCGCACATGTTTTTGGGTAGTAAAAATATTTTACTGATTTTATTTTTGCGAATGTTTTATAGCTCTATTTTAAACAGGATCAGAGAGTATTGGTAGCTGTGTTTGTACCTTCCCTTCATGTATATTTTTGTATGTTACTGTATGATTACAGTATATTGCTCTTCAGACATCCGCTCGCGACAGTGCGTCGTAACACAACGCAACTACGAACTGTATTTAATACAAAATTTCCGTTATTTTTTCCCGATCTCCGTCGTCTATGATGTGACTTCTTCCGAATTTTCATAAAAAGCTGCGGCAGTCGTGTGGGTTAAGGAGAGAAGTGGTCGTTCAACTCACTGTGCACGAGGGCACAGCACTTGATCAAGGTAGCTTCGACCTAGGGGCATTGCGAAGGCCATCATTACCCAAGGGTCGAACCCTCGTACTCAAAAGGTTTAGGATAATCAGTTTTATAATAATATTTTGTGCTGAGTAATTGTTTGCTATGAATCCTACTGTGGAAGTTCGATATACATATTGTTTACATATTGTTTTGCGTATTGTGTTTACGCACAACAGTTGGTTGCAGCAGAGGATGGTAACCTCCCCTTTAGTATCATCACACCACTACCCCAGTCCCGCCCAGACTACCTACCTATCTGCCACCCTTGGTCCATGCAGGTAGAGAGGGCCCCACTGTTATGTGTTCCTCACCTGAAGCCTCTGTTGAAGTAGGAATTTTCCAGGCGATTTCTGGTCCTCTATTTAAGTCGGGCTGACAGACAACAATAGTCAAACAAACCTTCAGCCCCTGTATGTTATCATTTGGAGCCATTTCCTTTGCCGTTTACGATCCCCGTGAAATTTATAATCTCCCGGACCATTGCCCAGAGGAAGAGCACTATAATATGGCATCATAAAACAAGAAAATTCGCGCACTGGTGGTAGGGCCGGGATGGGGGACAGTGAGCCAACCACTCCTGCCAGTTATGCCATCTATGGAGCGGTGTCGGAACTAAGCACGAGGGACTCTCCATTGTGTGGTGACCATCGAGTGAGTCCGACTTGCAGCGGGATGCTGCTTTTATTCCCCATTACATACATCTACTTTAAAGAGCCTCGCAGTGTTTTTCTGTGGCAGGAACTTGAATAAGATGACATAGTCACGTACACTGAGTTTTGATTATATTTTGATTTAGTCTCTCATTATTTAAGTCAACCCGTCATGAATTACTTGGCGCTTGGAGTGGGAAACACAGTTCGAAAGCGCTCGGCAGGGATGGCTAGGAAAATAGAGCTTCGGATTGCCTTTCCCTTACTAATATACTTTTGCTCAATTGCATTAGAGCGAGTATTTTAGCTTTAGACACTTTTAATTAAGAGTACGTTCGGTATTATTATGTAATAGGGAAATATGTATGAAATTTATCTTCGAGATATCGCAGGAGTCTTGTTGATGGTGAATCAAGCACTACTGAATCAGGTTAATCGAAACAGTCGGAATGAAACATGTAAACCCTCACCTGGGCTTTGATAAGAATAAATTCTAGAAACATATAAGAACAGATATATTTCTTTATTACATTTTCATCATCTACATATAAAATACTGGGCATTAATCCATGTATGAAATTTTAACGGTTCAGTAAACTACGCAACAGTAAAACACACTTGCTCATGGGACTTAGAGGCAAACATAAACAGTGAAACGGAACAAGTGAGAAATGATATGGGACGTTTGTATAAGATTATTATTCAAGAGGACTTTATGGAATATCATATCATAATGGTGGAATATTTACATAGTTATCAACAAGTATATTATTTCGCAGGACTGCGTGAGGTTTTACAGAAAGGGTTTATATTTACACTTATAGACAGAAGCATTGTTCAGGAGGACTGCATTATGTGTTCCATAAAAGATAATGTTTGCGCAGAGTTGTATAGGCCACACACCCAGACGCCAGGGAATACTTACTGGCCGACAAACTTCGCAGAAAAAACGTCTGAATTACTCCATCACATCATCTGAGACCAAGACGTTCCTGGGATGCTCCCCAAGTTCTTACATCACCGTTATTTTTCATTGGACACAACGTATTTGGCACTTCACCATCACTTTTGTTTGCTACTCTTGGGCAAGTTCTTCGTCTTTAGTGAAGCACCTCAACCCAGGCACATACTGAAGTTTCATGTCAGCCTAGCATGTTAGTCTGGCATCATTCTATGCATTCATGCAGGATTTATACCATAAGAGAACACATGAGTCATGATATGTCGCTGACGTGCTGCTTTCAGTCGTTGTGTAAGATGCCGTCCACAGGGAGAAGCGTATCGTCTACTCTTCCTCAAGGTGGGTGCATGTTGGAACCCTCTCTTCGACAGTGGAGGGGCGCAGTTTCCTGTCGTTATGGTTCTGTCGTCTGAGCGACGGAGGGCCGTTGTTATCGGGCTGTGTACCAGTGACTCCCTGTCAATGTGGGTCGCCTTCATTGGTTGAATAATTTATAAGTTCCTTTGCATTTTTCTTTACTTCGGTAGCAGTGTGTGGACACTGATAAGTACATTACGTGACGTTTTGCTTGGCGAGGGATGTTTGCGGTACATGTACTGCGTAGTAGTCAGGATAAACGGTTGGGTTGCTTTGTCCCGGACAGTGGGTCCTAAACTTTTAAACCTGTCGATCCCATTGCATACTTTGTAAATGATTATATATATATATATATATATATATATATATGGAGCGGGGGGCTGGAAATCCTCCCCTCTCGTTTTTTTTTTTTTAATTTTCCAAAAGAAGGAACAGAGGGGGCTAGGTGAGGATATTCCAAAAAAGGCCCAGTCCTCTGTTCCTAACGCTACCTCGCTAACGCGGGAAATGGCGAATAGTTTGAAAGAAAGAAAAGAAGATATATATATATATATATATATATATATATATATATATATATATATATATATATATACACACCTTTAGACTGAAGTTTACATACTTAACAATATATATATATATATATATATATATATATATAT
Organism: Panulirus ornatus; assembly: GCF_036320965.1. Lineage (NCBI taxonomy): Eukaryota > Metazoa > Arthropoda > Malacostraca > Decapoda > Palinuridae > Panulirus > Panulirus ornatus. The sequence continues at coordinate 16,125,605 of NC_092224.1, forward strand.
ATATATATATATATATATATATATATATAATATGGTTCTTGTATTATATTATGTTGGTAGATTGCTCTGCTTGTCATGATAACACTTTCTAAATCTAACCAATTTTGTTCTTTGTGAATGATGATTTTAAGACTACTCGTGGGTAGACCAAGGTGATAATGGACTTTTAATCAACATTATCCTTCAAAGCAGAGGATTTCGCGTGTTCATCAACCGTATCACGCATTCTGAGCCCACAATGGGATGGAAACTAGAGAAAGTGGACGCTAATCCCAACTTGTTGTACCTGTGTCGTGCTTCAAACGCAGACATATTACAGTATTAGTGAAGCGAATTTAACGCATTTAATGAGGAGGCACAACCAGACAATCACATTTGAATTCAAGGGCCATAAGAACAGCCAATAATTCCTTATGGGAGTGTGGACGCCGGATTATTGACCCCGAGTTCCAGGACACCGAAACATCCATGTGTAAGTGTTACAACAATAGCACTGCCGGCAGCACCAGTGATGTGTTGAAACATTTGCGTATTTAATGTGAGTGATTATGTTCAGTGTGGCAACGGACGTCATTATTTACTCGCTATGTTAACCCGGGTTGTGACCTGAGCAGAAGGTTGGGACGTTGACATCAGAGAGGTTAGTTACCCATGATGCAGGACAGTGTTAAGTGTTGTCTGTCATGATAGGGCTCATGAATTTCGTACATTGTAGCCATTGGCACTTACAGTAGACCATTTGGATGGATGTCTTCCATTTGAGAAGAAGGTCTAGAAGACTACATAATTAGGATGGGTTTGCCTGAGCATCCAGATTCTAGTGAGACAGTTGTTTTCAGTTATTCTGTCTCTGATACCAGGAAGACGAAGCCTTTTCCTGATGTTATGTTGTTTTCCTCATCTATGTTGTTTTAGGGTGGCCAAGAATAGCTCTCATAGCTTCACATTGTATTTTCTCAAGCCTCCCAAGCCTTCTCTCAGGCGTTAGAGCAAGCGGAGGCGCAGCATGATCAGTCATGGAACAGATGGAAGCGATGTATATGACTTTAACTACTTTTGAATTGGCCCCAGAGTGAGAACTGAGGTCTGCTCGGCTCTGGAATGCCCCAAGTCTCCCTCTTAGAGACATTGGTAGCCAAGCTGTTACAACAGGTTTAAGTGTTTACACCTCCAATACAAGTACCGGTAGCTTTTTACATGATCATTCTGGGACCCATTGTTCAACTAAGTCTTTCTGGTGACGCCGTCTGTATTCGGGGAAAGTCTGTTGAGGAGTTAGGTTTTGTCTGATACATGACTGAGCATGATGAATGCAGTATTATACCTAGAGTTGTTAATCATGATATAGTCAGCATAGCAACGTCCATGGTGTAGGTTATTCATGGGCAAGGACTGAAGAAGGGCATTGACTGGGACATTTAACAAGGTTGGTTTGCGTTGTACCAAGATCACGGTCGTCCATTTTACTTCTGTGTCCCAGAAACAGAGCTGATGACTTAATGTTAGACAGGTAGCCAGAGATCCAACAGAAAAGCCAGCCCCCCTATGTTCATTTTAGTATGTTCATACAGGACTACGTGTCGATTGGCTATATCAGAAGCACCTTTAAGGTCAAGGAAGCTGGTGTATTGTGCTCTGTATGGAGAGGTAAAAAGGTGGTAATGCAGTGACGTACACTAATTTTGGTCTTATAGCTACACAGATTGAGAGTCATAAAGGCTCTTAGTTCTGAGTGGTCGACGAATGAGTACCATCCTTTCAAAGGTTTTACATAATCTGTCAAGGATAAGCAAATGAATTCTAACAGCAGCAAACCATTAAGTCCTTCGAGGCTGTTTGTGATAATGGAAGATATTAGAATGTCACAGATTAGCGTGGTAAAAGTTGGAAAGTGTACAGATTATTCGAAGAAAAAACCTGGAAGCTGTCATTGGAGGCGCAAATAGTGTACAAGTCGCTGGACTTTGAGTGAAATATTTATAAAGTCTTTTCTTAAACGTATCTACAAACTTCTTTCAGCCACTTTGATCTGTGGGTCATTCCATATGCTAATAATCATTTTGACGAAAAGTAATTCGCCTTATTCGAGGCGAGACGTTTGCCAGTGAGCTTGTTTCCATCACTGTGAGTGAGATCAGATGAATCAAGCCTCTAGTTTGTAGATGAAGATGATCAGAAGCTTTGATATTTCTGAGTACTTGTATTAGTTTACCTCTTCACCAAATGTGTTTTTTTAAGCTAGATAGATTCAGTTCGTTTAGTCGGCTCTCGAAGGATTTTGTTCTCGGTTTGGGAACAGTGTTGGTAGCTCGATGCTCTACTGTCTCCATTCATGTGTCTGTTTACAAGTCGGGTAACCAAAACTGAGCACAGCATTCAGTACGGGGATGTACCAGCGAAGTGTGAAGAGCAAGGATGAGTTTCCTTGACTTATTCGAAAGCCTTACTTAAGAGTCTAAGAATTTTGTTCTCTCTCCTCACTGTTGTATGAGATTAAACCTCCCTACAACTCAGGAGGTGCGGGCCCTATGCTCTAGGGCGGCCCGTCGGTGGTAAGGGACCTAAGCACTGGGCCTAGGGGGTTGGGCTTGTTATCCCACCCGGCCTTCACGAGAGCCAGGCTCCCTCTGCTCTTCACTGCTTCTGTGCACTGCTTACATAGTGTTAGGTTACCAGAGCTTATTATGCTCATGCATTTTTTCTCAATTAACTTTTGCAGTTCGTCGGAATTCATATCGTAACTTACGTTTTCGTGTGTCCTACCGATATTTAGAATTGCACTTACGTCATTGATATTCATTAGCCATCTATTAGCTGAGTCTATTAGTTTGAATCCGCAGACGTTCAAGTTTTTTATTCTCAGCTTAGTATTGTCTGCAGATTTTGATATCTTGTAATGCTGTCCATTATCAGTATCGTTAATATATATGAGAGTGAGACCTGGTCCCAAGACTGATCCCTTTGTCACTCCACTTCTTACGTCTAACCAGTCACCACATCTCTGTTTACGGCCAGCCAACGAATTTACTATCCGCCGAAGTACAGCCCTTCAGTACCATGTGATATAAGCTCTACTAATAACGTATGTTGTGGAACCGTATGGAATGCTTTTTGAAAATCAAATAGATGACATCAGCTGCATTACTCTCATTATACATGTTGATTATATCGTAGATGAACTCGAGTAGATATGTCAAACGAGCGATTTCATGGAAAATGGTGCTGAGAATGAGAATCTAATGGTGGTCTAAATGGTTTACACCATTGTCTTGAATGATTGTTTTTATAAGTTTTCTGTCTTCAGAAGTTAAGCTAATTGGACAATATCCAGTCGGTGATTTATAACCTTTGAATATCGGTGCTACATTGGCAAACTTCCATTCGTCTGGAACTTTTCCGGTAGCAGTAACTTATTGAAGAGTTAAGGTCTTTATCTCATTTTTCACTTCTTTCACTGTCCCCGGATAACACATATGAGGGCCTTCCGTTTGATTTGCTTTCATTCCGTTTATTGATGAGAATATGTTTAGCTTTTATGGTGTCAGTTTGAGAACGTTCGAGACTTGCATTGAGGCTTCAGTCGTAAATGTAGGTGCAAGAAATGTTTAGATATTTGCCATGGCTTCGTTGTCTTGAACAAGGTCACTGTTTTCCTAATTAATAATGACTCTCTTGCATATAACATGATCGTACAACTCCTTAGGGTTTCTTTTGCCATTTTCGTATAGTTCTTCTTACAAGTATTAGTTTCTCTTGCCCAGATTACATAACTTTGTAAGTCATGTTTTTCTTATGAGCCACTTTTTTTTTCCAGGCAACGGGCGCTTCTTTATTTCATCGATGCACCACCTTTACTTCGTTTTATAAATAGACCTTCTACAACTCATTGACACATATGCTTCCCCTACTGCTTTGAAAGTTTTACTGAACATTTCCAAGCTAAGTTCATGCCTTTTTCATAGACCTAATCACCTTAGATTTGCGTATCAGGAGCATTGCAAAGATCATGAAAATTAACAAGTTTAAAATCGGTATTTTTTCATCGATTGTCATATTGACCAACATTACATGAAAGTGACATCAAAAGTAGCATGTCGATGACCACTTGTACAAAACTTGTCTCCAACTTCAGTATTATCCACAAGATTGTCATCTGTAGTTAAGACTAAATCTAATATATTCTCGTCACGAGTCTGTCTCTCGACCAGTTGAATTAGGGCATTTTCAAACAAATTTAGGGAGAGTCCGCGCCTGGAGCAACGGGGAAGTGGCTTCTCCCTACATAGATACGGCTATGGTACAATCTGTTTTCCAGTTTTAATGATCTGGACAAATCTTCAACAAGCGTGCCCATCTTCCTGGCCATTATGACCACTCTTCCAGTACTCGAGATATATTTTTTGCCTGTAATTCTTCACGCTGTGTGGCTATACACAGTCTTGCTCCTCACTGGTTTATCAGAGCTTCCTCTTATAAATGTTTTCTTGCGAGTTGTCCCTTCTCCTCGGCAGCTCCCTTCTAACTCCACTGTTGTTACCTCATTATCAGCGACTGAGCTGACGCAAGAAAATTGAGTTCTTTGACTTCTCAAGGGAAGATTAATCCCTTTCCTTTGGTGATGCTTTTGTCTCTGCCAAGCCTACAGGAGAGGTTTTTGTTGCCAAGTTGAAGGTATAGATCCTCTCCTCTCCCTACATATTGTTTTTCTCTTAATTTGTGGTTCAGCCATTCTTGCCCAGCATATCTCGCCCGGGAAAGCTCTCCGTCCTATTATTAGTCTCATCACCACCCAAAGTCATTGTATCATCCGCGAGGCAAATCCTTCATGTATCAAGAGGATTTGTGACAACCTCTCTCCATCATCCATTGTTGGGTGGATCAACATTCGTCTTGTTACGTGTCCTTTTCTTTTCCGTTCCAGCAACACTATATAGCTGTCATTCCTATTGACAAAATAAATTTGTTTGGCTCACGCCTCTCCTTTGGCTCCAACTGGGATGACTAACATTCTCAAAACCCTTGTCACACATCTTACTAATTCTGTGCCTCTCCGTATAATCTGCTTTCGTATTGAAAAAAACAAAACTCTGGAAACAGTGAAAGGCACATGGATCAGATGGCATTCCTCTCGGTGCTTTGAAGGAATATGCCTCTGAACTCTCTCCCATGCTTGCCTGACTTTTCGGCTTCTGTATAAAAACATAATTTCTCCTTCATCTTGGAAGCATGCATAAGATCTGCCTCCCCCAGAGAATGGAATTCGTTTTAACTCTTCGCCCGGTATCATTGTCTTCTGCTGTTCCCAGACTCCTCGAATCTCTGCTTAGTTCCTATTTTCGTTAAGTATCTTGAAGCTCACTGTATGGCTTTCTCAAGGTAAGATCCGCTGATGATATCTCTTCCTAATGTGTAGGCTCTTAGTGTAGTCATCATGCCTGATAGACTTTGGGGAATCCTGTGTTGTTTCCATGATTACCGAACGCTTCTGACAGGGAGTTGCATCGGGGTCTGATCTCCAAACGACTCTTTTGGCTTTCCCGCCCCACTTCTCTCATGTCTCGCTTCTTCACAAGTTGGTATGTTTCTGTGATTGTCGACGGGTCAACCTCTCCTGTATTTCCATCAACAGAGCGTCCCTAAATTCTTTGATCTATCACCTACGCACTTTATCCTTTAATGATTTCCTTTCTTGAGAAAATAGCCATTTGAACTCCTGCACTTATGACTCGACATCTGGCTCAATGTAAACAGTTTTAAGTTTTTAGATATCTATTTCAAGCTGACAGACCCGAGGTTCGTTGGCTTACAGTTACCGCACAATCATATCAAATATCTTGAATCCGGCCTGTCTTTTACGTGATCTACGCCTAATGTCTTCACCGTTGCCTTTGTAATCCAGGTTTAGAGAAGATATTTCCGGAATAGTCACATACTAGTTTATTTCAATGCCTCTAAAATCCAGTTTCTTTCTAAAGTTTCTTTCTAAACCCTTCTCACAACTTTCATGTTTCCGTTGATGAACCGATTTACGTTTTCTGCGAGAAGCATGGGATCCGCTAGACCACTATAGAAAATGAGCCAGTGGTCTGACAGCTGAAAGGCTCAACCAAACATTAAAGATGATGATTTGGAACTATACTGTGGCTGTAGAGATACAGACGAAGAGGATGGTCTCTGTGTCGCTGTGAGAAGATTTCCACATTTTCATCTTTAATCCCTTGAGCTTTAGGGTCGGACCCTTATATATGATAGTGTGACCTTTGTCCTGACCCTTATAGGTCAGGGCGGAGACTAGGCCATCATTCCCAAGTGTGGTAACGTCATATTTTTATCTCCTGTTCTGTAGTGTTCCGACGGGCGTTATCCATTCCAGAGAGCTCGTGAGTGGGTTGGTGAACGGTATCTGACTGAACTCGGTTAGAAAGACAGGCAGTTTGCTATTCTTCCGTCCTTGGTTCAGAAGCAACACAACGTACCATCGCCAGACTCGGATTACGGTACCCGAGCAAGCTTCACTTTTTTTAAGAAGGCATCCGGGGCTCGGTGATTGATGATACAAACATGGGGGACAACACCGAGGTTTTACACCAGCGATACAGAGGTGAGTAGCAGAGGAAAGGGTTTAGAAATGTTACGAAGGATAATATCGTTGAGGTCAGGATGGAAATATCAATTTAAACTTTGAACGACCATCGTCCCAAACACGAGAGTAAAGATGACCATCGTCCCAAACACGAGAGTAAAGATGACCATCGTCCCAAACACGAGAGTAAAGATGACCATCGTCCCAAACACGAGAGTAAAGATGACCATCGTCCCAAACACGAGAGTAAAGACGACCATCGTCCCAAACACGAGAGTAAAGACGACCATCGTCCCAAACACGAGAGTAAAGACGACCATCGTCCCAAACACGAGAGTAAAGACGACCATCGTCCCAAACACGAGAGTAAAGACGACCATCGTCCCAAAGACGAGGGTAAAGACTCGCATTGGTGAAGATATATCATTGGCAGGTAATTCGAGGAGGGATTAGTCAGACACATTATTGATTTGTGCACAGTAGGAAGTATATTAGAAAAGGAAGAAGGGGTATATTATCCTTTGAATAGTCAGATTATATCACAACTTGATACACATTTTTATGTGTAAAATAAATGTATCTACACATATGTGGAACCTTTGTTTGGGAGGACTTGTTTGCAACGTTACTCTAGAAACGTTCAAACGTCGCTGTGCTCAGACCAGGATAACGAAACTGTATCAGATATCTTTTTGTATCCAAGACTCTGCTCACGAGTGTAAACGCTTTCATCAAGGCATAACCGTACATGAAATGTGAAAATGACTTAAGAACATGGAATAATAGAGAGAGCAGGGAAAATTATACGAGAAAGTGGAAATCAAGCCTTTTTTTTTTTTTTAAATGGACAGGTCCTGGCTGCTAGGAAAAGCATGAGAAAGCAGAGTTCCAAAGCTTAGTGGTGTAGGGAAAGAAACAGACACCACAATAAACCACCCTCGAGTTGCCGACGGCGTAGCATTGCGTAGCCCTAACCAGCGGGAGATGATTGCGTCTGATATGTACGGATGCACTTGATGATTGTGTTTGACTTCTTTTTTCTTTAGATAATATTTTAAAACGGCTCGTTAAGGTTAGCGAAGAACTTCAAAAGAGGTGAGGTCTTGATGAAAGTCTGAGAGAGAGAGAGAGAGAGAGAGAGAGAGAGAGGAAGAGTGCTCTGAAAAAAAGATCTTAAATTCGCTTTGACCAATACGAAAGCTTTTGAGCCTTTGATTCATTAAGTTTGATAAAAGAAAAAAATGAACTGCTCCTTTGCAGTTTATGAAGAATTATAAGCACTTTATATTTTGGCCATGTCCATTTCCTGAGATCAGGTTGTTGCTGCTGTATGCTGGGAAGTGTCGCCTGTGCTGCTGCTGCTGCACACCACCAGAAGTAAATAGTTGCACAATGCCAGCGGTATCAATAGCAATGATATCGGCAGTAAACAGCTGCACAACAATAGCAGTAACAGCTGTACACCAGTAGCAGTAACAGCTGTACACCAGCAGTAGTAACAGCTGTACACCAGCAGCAGTAACAGCTGTACACCAGCAGCAGTAACAGCTGTACGCCAGCAGCAGTAACAGCTGTACACCAGCAGCAGTAACAGCTGTACACCAGCAGCAGTAACAGCTGTACACCAGCAGCAGTAACAGCTGTACACCAGCAGCAGTAACAGCTGTACGCCAGCAGCAGTAACAGCTGTACGCCAGCAGCAGTAACAGCTGTACGCCAGCAGCAGTAACAGCTGTACGCCAGCAGCAGTAACAGCTGTACGCCAGCAGCAGTAACAGCTGTACACCAGCAGCAGTAACAGCTGTACACCAGCAGCAGTAACAGCTATACGCCAGCAGCAGTAACAACTGTACGCCAGCAGCAGTAACAACTGTACGCCAGCAGCAGTAACAGCTGCACTTTCAACCAGACGGCAGCAACAGTCAGTGGTATATAGGAAAGACTATCAGGCCTCGGTGACTGGATAACACCGAGGCACACACAGATTGTTGATCATTCTTGATAGACCCTTGAATGAATGTTAACACTTGAGTTGTACGGGGAAATTAAACTTATCTCACGTCAGGTATGTGTGTGTGTGTGTGTGTGAGAGAGAGAGAGAGAGAGAGAGAGAGAGAGAGAGAGAGAGAGAGAGAGAGAGAGAGAGAGAGAGAGAGAGCAAGTGAAGGAGCTGGCCTTCCTTGTCAGCCTACATGTATGGGTGTGTATGGTCAGTATACTTCGTGGATAGATTATTCCTGACAGTGTTTATGTATTCTCACAAAAGATAACAATAATTAACAAGAGGTTATTGTTCACACTAACTGTTTGCCTGAGTCAAGTGAATTATGCAGATGAGAGTATTACTTTCCAGTTTAATGCGGCGCTGGAAAGGGGAAGAATTTCCTTTTTGGCCGAGGCCAATGTCCTCCATCACACATGCCTGTGGCCTTTGTTACCCCGTACAAGGGTTGTGTTAATGAAGTCGTTATATTATATGACATCGGTAAAATAAGTGTTAGATTATGTAGATTTGAATACAAGACTTTCAAACTTACGACATCCTCGAGAAATACTTTCCAGTTATAGAAACGTTCACCCCTATCTCAAAGAACCGCAGGTTTTGCTATTTTGAGCAATATGTAATAATATTACATATTTGTGTGGCCTGGGCGTGGAAAGGGAGCTGTGGTTTCGGTGCATTATACATGACAGCTAGAGACTGGGTGTGAACGAATGTGGTCTTTGTTGTCTTTTCCTGGAGCTACCTCGCGCGCGTGCGGGGGGAGGGGGTTGTCATTTCATGTGTGGCGGGGTGGCGACAGGGATGGATGGGGGCAGGTGTGAATTGTGTACATGTGTATGTATATGTCTGTGTATGTATATATATATCCCTTGGGATAGGCGAGAAAGAATACTTCCCACGTTTTCCCTGTGTCGTAGAAGACAACTGAAAGGGGAGGGAGCGTGGTCTGGAAATCCTTCCCTCTCGTTTTTTTTTTTTTTCTTTTCAATTTTCGAAAGGGGAGCAGAGAAGGGGGCCAAGTGAAGATATTCCCTCAAAGGCTCAACCCTCTGTTCTTAGCGCTACCTCGCTAATGCGGGAAATGGCAAATAGTATAAAAAAAAAAAAAGTAATACAAATATTCGAATGCATCACTTTTTTTTTTTTCGCCATATCCGTCTGTCATGTATAATGGACCGAAACTAGAACCCCTCTATCCATAGCCAAGCCCCACAAACCAGTGTGGTTTCTCTCTTAATCTGTTCAGTATTTTGATATGTCAGTATTTTGATATATTTTTAGCTAATAATAAAAGAAAAAAAGAAACGGTCCCAGAGGTGATCTGTGTTTTTGCAGAATAGTGTACATGTCTTTAGAATAACAAATATAAATGTTGTAATGCCTTCCTTGACGAACGGAGAGACACACTGTCAAAATAAGAACAGCTATCAGAAATGTTGACAGGTAAATGCATAATTCTGTACCAGAAAATACGTTTCGGAAACAAGATGAATAATTGTCGTAATTATTTGAATTTTTATATATCCTTTATAGGTTTATTATTTTCAAAATATTTTGTTTAAAAATGATAGATGGTGAAGAGGATGAGATGGAAGCATACCGACTGGTGAGTAGTGAAACGTGTTGAAGGTTTCACCGACCGACTTCGTTGTTTCCATAATATTTAGACGTGTTTAACATACTTTATAATCCCTGCTGACCACGTGTGGGAATGTAGTTCTTTCTCTGTACAACAACTATTGGGTCAGAATCTTTATTTAGATCGTTATAAAATCATGATCAGCGAGGCTGTTCTGTACCGAAGATACCACACTCCTAATCCAGGTTCACAGAACAATTTATATCGTCTTGTATGGTCTTTCACACATCTTGTAAGACCTTGTGTGACTGATGGACAACCTTCCAGGTAACTGTGCTGGTATTTCTGTGGGTAACGTATTGTCTCGTAAATCTGGTCGTAAGGAAAGAGCGCCACAGTCGCTTTGTCCTCTGGAGAGAGAGAGAGAGAGAGAGAGAGAGAGAGAGAGAGAGAGAGAGAGAGAGAGAGAGAGAGAGAGAGAGAGACCCACAGAATATGCCGTACCTTCAGTCATACTGGACACTCCTCTCTAGACACGAGGATGTTTACGAACTTGGATGGTAGCCTCTTAAGCATGACGGTACGGTGCTTGGCTATGACGGTACGTCCGGTGAGTAGGATGGTGCAGCCTTTGGCCCAGCCCTTAAGAGTTACTTCAGAAACTCTGCGATTATACCCGAGGGTCGTACCAACATATTCAAGGGTCTTACCGTCATATTTAAGGGTCGTACCGTCATATTCAAGGATCGTACCGTTATATTCAAGGGTCTTACCGTCATATTTAAGGGTCGTACCGTCATATTCAAGGGTCGTACCGTCATATTCAAGGGTCGCACCGTCATATGCAAGGGTCTTACCGTCATATTCAAGGGTCTTACCGTCATATTCAAGGGTCGCACAGTCATATGCAAGGGTCTTACCGTCATATTCAAGGGTCGTACAGTCATATGCAAGGGTCGTACCGTCATATTCAAGGGGCGTACCATCATATTCAAGGGTCGTACTGCCATACTCAAGGGTTGTACCGTCATATTCAAGAGTCGTACCATTGTGCTCGAGGTAAATTTTCCACTCCAGATTTTCAAACTTTACAGAGCCGATGTTACATCTGGCCAACCATCGGTGAATAGCTTATGCAATATATGATATGATAATGCATGTCTATCGAATGCTCTTATGACTCTTATATCAAATCCATCTCATATATAGAAACTACCAGCACTAGAGATGACCCTCATCACATCATTAGAACTGACCAAGAAGAAAACTTGAATAAAGGCAAAAAATGAAAGATGGAAGATGATTATAGTATGCAATACTATCCCTTTGATGACTATCTGAATATCCGTCGAAATTGTTATATTTCTGGCAGACTTGTCATTCACTCCCTGTGCCTCTGGTAATGTTATCTCCAGCACGTCATCTACGGTATGAATTACTAATCTGCATTTCACACATAATAATTCCCTGTATAGACCGTGTATGCTGTTTTAATCCAAACATCGCTAATCTAATATGCACCGCATAAATCATATGATAACAATAGTTCTCGAAAATACGTGGCTCAGAATGCTTATAGCTTATATATATATATATATATATATATATATATATATATATATATATATATATATATATATATATATATATATATCTTTCTTTCTTTTAAACTATTCGCCATTTCCCGCGTTAGCGAGGTAGCGTTAAGAACAGAGGACTAGGCCTTTTTTGGAATATCCTCACCTGGCCTCCTCTGGCTAATGCGGGAAATGGCGAATAGGTTGAAAAGAAAAATATAAATATAAATTTATATATATATATATATATATATATATATATATATATATATATATATATATATATATATATATATATATATATATATATATATATATATATATATATATATATATATATATATATATATATATATATATATTATCCCTGGGGATAGGGGATTAAGAATACTTCCCACGTATTCCCTGCGTGTCGTGGAAGGCGACTAAAAGGGGAGGGAGCGGGGGGCTGGAAATCCTCCCCTCTCGTTTTTTTTTTTTTTTTAATTTTCCAAAAGAAGGAACAGAGGGGGCCAGGTGAGGATATTCCAAAAAAAGGCCCAGTCCTCTGTTCTTAACGCTACCTCGCTAACGCGGGAAATGGCGAATAGTTTAAAAGAAAAATAAATAAATAAATATATATATATATATATATATATATATATATATATATATATATATATATATATATATATATATATATATATATGTGTGAATGTAGGTTTGCGGCAGGGGTGTGTGATGTCTCCATGGTTGTTTAATTTGTTTATGGATGGGGTTGTTAGGGAGGTAAATGCAAGAGTTTTGGAAAGAGGGGCAAGTATGAAGTCTGTTGGGGATGAGAGAGCTTGGGAAGTGAGTCAGTTGTTGTTCGCTGATGATACAGCGCTGGTGGCTGATTCATGTGAGAAACTGCAGAAGCTGGTGACTGAGTTTGGTAAAGTGTGTGGAAGAAGAAAGTTAAGAGTAAATGTGAATAAGAGCAAGGTTATTAGGTACAGTAGGGTTGCGGGTCAAGTCAAGTGGGAGGTGAGTTTGAATGGAGAAAAACTGGAGGAAGTGAAGTGTTTTAGATATCTGGGAGTGGATCTGGCAGCGGATGGAACCATGGAAGCGGAAGTGGATCATAGGGTGGGGGAGGGGGCGAAAATTCTGGGGGCCTTGAAGAATGTGTGGAAGTCGAGAACATTATCTCGGAAAGCAAAAATGGGTATGTTTGAAGGAATAGTGGTTCCAACAATGTTGTATGGTTGCGAGGCGTGGGCTATGGATAGAGTTGTGCGCAGGAGGATGGATGTGCTGGAAATGAGATGTTTGAGGACAATGTGTGGTGTGAGGTGGTTTGATCGAGTGAGTAACGTAAGGGTAAGAGAGATGTGTGGAAATAAAAAGAGCGTGGTTGAGAGAGCAGAAGAGGGTGTTTTGAAGTGGTTTGGGCACATGGAGAGGATGAGTGAGGAAAGATTGACCAAGAGGATATATGTGTCGGAGGTGGAGGGAGCAAGGAGAAGAGGGAGACCAAATTGGAGGTGGAAAGATGGAGTGAAAAAGATTTTGTGTGATCGGGGCCTGAACATGCAGGAGGGTGAAAGGAGGGCAAGGAATAGAGTGAATTGGAGCGATGTGGTATACCGGGGTTGACGTGCTGTCAGTGGATTGAATCAAGGCATGTGAAGCGTCTGGGGTAAACCATGGAAAGCTGTGTAGGTATGTATATTTGCGTGTGTGGACGTATGTATATACATGTGTATGGGGGGGGGGGGTTGGGCCATTTCTTTCGTCTGTTTCCTTGCGCTACCTCGCAAACGCGGGAGACAGCGACAAAGTATAAAAAAAAAAAAAAAAACGTTTATATATTTATTTATTTCATACTTTATCGTCTTTCTTGTGTTAACGAGGTAGCGCCAGAAACAGACGAAGAAAGGCCACATCCGCTCACATCCATACTCTAGCTGTCATGTGTAACGCACCGAAACCACAACTCCCTATCCACATCCAGACCCCACAGACCTTTCCGGGCTTTAACCCAGACTCTTCATATGCTCTGGCTCAATCCATTGATAATAGGTTGATCCCTGTACGCCACATCATTCCAATTCACACTGTCCCGTGCACGCCTTTCACCCCCCTGCATGTAAAGTCCCCGATCACTCAAAACCCATTTTCACTCCATCCTTTCATTTTCATTTTGGTCTCCATTCTTTTTGTTCCATCCATTTCTGACACATGTATCCTCCTCGTTCACTTCTCTTCACTCCATTCTCAACTATTTTAGCAAACCCTTTCAACTCTTTCAACTGCTCTTTTGTTTTTATTTCCACACATCTCTCTTACCCCTTTTTTCCTTACTCATCAAATCACCTCACACCACATATTGTCCTCAGAAATTTAATTTCCAACATATCCATCCTTGTCCACGCCATACTATCTATAGTCCATACCTCACATCCATATAACATTGTTGGGACTATATCATATATATATATATATATATATATATATATATATATATATATATATATATATATATATATATATATATATATATATACACTTTCATACTATTCGCCATTTACCGCATTAGCGAGGTAGCGTTAAGAACAGAGGACTGGGCCTTTGAGGGAATATCCTCACCTGGCCCCCTTCTCTGTTCCTTCTTTTGGAAAATCAGAAAAAAAAACAAATGAGAGGGGAGGATTTCCAGCCCCCCGCTCCCTTCCCTTTTAGTCGCCTCCTACGACACGCAGGGAATACGTGGGAAGTATTCTTTCTCCCCAATCCCCAGGGATAAGATATATATATATATATATATATATATATATATATATATATATATATACACACGCATAAGGTCCTGGGTTCGAACCCTGGCTAGTGGAGGGTTATGTGACACACACACAACCACACACACACACACACACACACACACACACACACACACACACACACACACATATATATATATATATATATATATATATATATATATATATATATATATATATATATATATATATATATATATATATATATATATATATATATATATAATCGTTACCCAAACTTTTTGGACCAAGGACCTTCTAGATGTAGGATGTCGATTTTACCCAGTAAGCCCCAGCCGGTGTCGTCAGAGGAGCCTCTCTCTCTCTCCCCTACCTCATAAATTGTTTAACACCAGTCGTAAAGAACCTTGTCCAAAGCGCTTCGCTGTGAGCCGCGGTAGTTACTATATCGCGTGGCAATGCTCAACCCGTATTGGAATGGGTGTCAGCATAAAATTTGAATAGTTCATCCCTGTGTGCCTCGATATCGTATCCTGTCGTCTGGCCCTCCCCCATATAAAGTCGAGCAATACCCGTGTCATGTTTCAATATTCAACTTTTGGTCGAATGGTTAACATGTTCTCCTTACGACTGTCACCTCTTGGTTCTTCTGGTTTTGATATCTTACGTGTGCTTGCTTCACCCTTGCATGATGTTCTCCCCGTCTTACTCTCTTAGTATAAGGATTTTTTTATGTACTTTCATCGTCAGGCACCTCACCATGATCTATACATAGTGAAATCCTAACTAACCAGTCAGCAACACACATCCTTACTTTCTTAAGAAGTTCAACTGCAGTAGCAACCTCCCCAGGCGCCTTGCCACACTTAATCCTATGCAAAGCTTTTACCACCTCCTCCCTCCTCACCAAACCACTTTCTACGACTTTCACCTCGCATATCTTGCCAAACAAACCTACATACCCTACATTTGCCACCCTGTCATCAAAAATATTCTACAGTCCTTCGAAATACTGTATCTCATCGCTACCTGTTATAACCTCTCCATTTGCCCCCTTCCCCGATGTTCCTTTTTGCTCTCTTGTTATTCGCACATTATTAACCTTCCAAAACAGCATTTTGTTCTCCCTGAAATTTACTGTAAGTCCACAATCTGTTCATCAACCTTATTCACCTCATTGAATAACCATTGTCCCCCAGTTATACCCTTAACTGCCACATTACTCACTTTCGCCTCAAATCACCCAACACTAATATCCAATCTCTTGCATCAGACCTGTTGACACACTCACTCAGCTGCTCTCACAACACTTACCTCATCAGCTTCCCTCTCATGGCTAGGTGCGTGAGCACTATTAACCAGCTGTGTCTCGCAATCCATTTTTATTTAAACCCACATCAGTCAGGAGTTCACTTCCCTACACACGCTCACTTATCCTCACAACTCCTGCTCATTAATACCTATGCTGTTACGTAGGACTAAAGCTGGTGAGGGATAATGTAAGCCAAGTACATTTTAACATATCTGATATGTGCACCATAACTAGGATTGTATCCTACAATCACTCTTAAGGACTCTGAATGCATCTGTACATTGTTGATGTAAGTTTTGCACACCAGTACATCGGACTGAGATGCCAAGGTATTTAAATAAGGAGACATTATCATCAGTAAGTTTTTCATCAGTCTTCAGTTTAAATGGTCCTCTCCTACCATTACCAGTTCGATTATGATACACCTTGGTTTTCTGTGTGGGAATGATTAAGTGAAGGCTGTCACATGCTGTGTGTATGTAGGTAAGAACGGTTTGCATTTCACGATATGTTTTGATGTATACAAGAATATCAGCACATCTAATAATGAAATTCTTGAGACTTTCTGGTATTCATTTTAGTGATTCATTTATTAGTACACTGAACAAGGAAGGGCTTAGTACTCCACCTTGAGGAGTGCCAAGAAGCATGTATCTCGCTTCAGTTGTGTAGCCTTGAAACAAGATAGCGGATGTTCTCTGCCAGTACCCAGTATTTTTGCTGGCTCATGCTGAATAACTGACCTGTTAGCAGTATCAGATGCAGTTTGTAGGTCAGGAAATGTGGTACACTTGTGTCGTCCGTCCCCATGAACTGCTAAGAAGTAGTGTTACGGTTATGTACACTTTTGCCATGTGGGGAACCCATTGATATTAGGTGACGAACATATTTTGATTGTATGTAGTAGTCTGTTGAGCACCCTCTTCTCAAATGTTTTGCACAGGCAACTCGTCAGGGAGATGGGGCAAAAATCACGTTAACTCGCATAATACAGAGTAGATAATGGGTTACCAGGTACACGTCTTGAGAAGTTTAGTATCATGATTCCCTCCAGGGTGGCCCATCACACCCATGATGTTGCTTGTACTTTGTAAGATGATCTCTGTCTATAGATTGGTTGTACGAAACAATCTTTGTCTTCGGAGGCAGCAGCATGGTGCTACTAGATATATATGAACCCATTTCGTTATTTGTTCGTTAGTCTTTTGCACTGGTTGGGATGAGATATACGTGCTTATTTTTGCTTTCATTTATTCCAGTAATACCTTTCCATGTTTTGTTTGGAGGAGTGTGTTGTTTTGGGCCGCTAACAAATTGTTCTCAGTTATTTTTTCTAAGGTCAGTCATTCGTTCCCTCGTTGGTAAAGTGATGTTTGAAATGGTTTTACCGTTTTGGGTGTTCGAAGTTGTCTATAAACTTTACCCTTTTGCTTTGGCTATTGATTTGAGTTTTCGCTCCGTGCTCATTATGGTACCGGTGTGGCATATTGCGAGGTACTTTCCTTATAGTCTTTGAAGTAATCTTGCTTTGCTTAGAGATATTGTATATTATAGTCTCAAGATTAACATTAAATGTTTGTGTATTTGTGACCCCACTATTTTTGTACCAATCAGCTGTATAATCTAAGAACTTACTTTGTTGTTGGTGTTTCACTGTTAATCTTCTGTTTGACACCAGGTTAGTTAGTATTAACCATATGTCTTTTAACCTTTATTGTTGAGTGGTCAGACATAAGAACATCACCAATGTCAGAACTGTGAATTGTGCATAACAGATTAAAGCCTACATACCTGTCAAGGATTCCTCCATAGATGTGTGTTAGTTGATTTTTACTGATGACTTGAGCATCATCATGTGCATCCAAGAGTAAGATAAGTCTTCTGCCATTAGTGTAAGTGAAGAGGTCACCTATATTCTTGTGTCCACATTTGAGGTTTACAATTACATGTGAACGAAGGTAAGGTAAATATGTGTAGTGAAGGAGGTTGGTATGTGCATAGGCATTTACAATGCTGCTGTACTACGTTGGAACACTATACCCTCTCATGTCTTTCACTGAAAGTATGACCTGACTTTTTTTTTAGCCATTTGGCTATGCTGATTTAAGAATATTGATTAAGTATCGCGTCAAGTTTTCTTGCAAACGTTAAATATGATTTGTGAACAGTATGTATTAAACAGCTAAGTTTCTATGAACCCAGAGTTATAAGATATTGATATTTGTTGCCAAACACTTTTATTTTGAAATACAGATACAGTGCAGATAATGAGATTCCTCTGATACTTGAGTGACATATGATCAGTCCTCATTGATCACATGGAAAAAATCGTCGTTTCTTCGCCAGCTTCTTATGGTGCACTTCTGATATCTCTCTCGTGTCGGGGGCCAGCAAAAGTCGGCCATCATACAAACCTTCCACCTTCCTTGATATATATATATATACCTTTTATCATAGGTTTCATGTCTTGGTGGAAGTCCTCGCCCACAATGCCGGGGTTTTCAGGCAAATACTTCAGATGCGAGTGAAGGAAGCGAATTTTCAGACTCATGTTGCGGCTAAGTTTGAAAACTTTGTTGAGCATTTCATTGACTGTGTGTCCTTGTAGTTGGGATCTTTGTGATTACCCGGAAAGTTTTGGGTTACATTTTTGAATGCAGTCCAAGTTTTTCTCTGTTGTGTTCATAGTTCCCTCGGCTTTTGCTCATCCTGTGTCAACTTTTTGACTTGCGGCCCAACATAGTTGCTATTTTCTATTTTCCATCGGCAAGTTTTGGAAATTTACTGTAAACATCTCTGCAGCAGTTTCTTGGCTTATCTAGTGCTTTGACAAACTGCTTCATCAACCCCAGCTTTATATAGAACAGTGCTAACAAAACTTTACTGGGCTCTGTCAGCTTTTCGTGACTGATGTTCTTTGTACCTGGAGTATCATGTGTGTTACTAGATAGCCATTCCCTCTTTTCCTAGTGTTGGTTGCTCGTTCTGCTGTGCCACTCGTAAAAAAAAAAATCATGGCATTTTCCTGATGTCTCCTGTACCCAATCATTTGTAAAAGACGATGCAGATGCCAGTAAGTGTCCTTCAGATACAATGAATGGGCAATAAGCACAGAAGCGTATTTACTGCTTCTGTGGAGAAGGATGCCTTTCAACCTTGTCTTGAGGGAATCAATAACCAGCCTTTTGTCGGTTGATATTGTGCTCCTCAGTTTTCTGTCTCTCCACCTCAATACGGCAGGCAGCCCAGCACCCACACGTTACAGGACACGTCCTGTGCTCAGTAAGTTTAGTTTTAGGAAAGAAAATAAAATGACCTGGACCTTGTCTGCATGAGTGTCAGTGGTTGTTCTCCACCTAGACAAAGTAGGTGATGTGTGTTTTGCTGAAAAGTGTCGGGTCATGAGAGAAGAATGGATGTCATATGTGGATTCTGTACACCTTGTATGGTATAGGTCCGTATTGTGTTTTGAAACATCTTTTTTGTTGCATACCAATGCTGTGATTTTGTAGGTCAGTTACTTTTTCACTTAGCTCCTGCATTATATCAGAGTGTATACATGAATATATTGGACCATTATCCTTCCTGTCTTGGCCATACTTAGGTATTCCTCTCACCAGTTGGTCTACAACAGCCTGTTACTTCCCAACTGGACTTTCTCGCCGAACATAGAAATATATTCATGTAAACTTTCCTACCTATCACCTTGCATAGGTGTTGCTCTTAGCTGTTGGTATGCATCATCCATATCACGTGGCACTTACATTTTGTCCCAAAATACTTCGATCGAGTTGTGTTGAACTTCAATAGTTTCCCGTATTTTTTCATTCTGCGTTTTGGATTTTTCATAAATCTTTGAATATCGATATTTACTTAATCATCATATAGATCACTCTTGTCCACAGTTTGTTCAGTACATATGACGAGTTGGTTTTGTGGCTGCGGGATGACTAGCCTATTCCAACCCATCCCTTCGATTAGGTAGTTGCAGGATTGAGCTCCGGGGAGGTCAGCCAGCGCCGCACATTCTGGGGAGAACTTTTGGTTGCTCATGTGGTCGCCGAGATGGAGGTGATAATTTAGGATAGTATAGATGCCATAACCCGACTCCAGACTGCTTATAGTTGATGCACTTTTCTTGAAAAAAGTCTCACCATGTTCGAGTTTGTCGTGGCACTCATTTCGCTGGTTAGCTCTTCTACTGATTGTTGATCCTGCTTCAGAGTGACATGGTTCTAGTGTTGGTGAGGTTAGGTTAGCTCTTCTACTGGTTGTTGATCCTGCTTCAGAGTGACATGGTTCTGGTGTTGGTTAGGTTAGCTCTTCTACTGATTGTTGATCCTGTTTCAGAGTGACATGGTTCTACTGTTGGTTGCCAAGTAAGATTAGCTCTCGGGTATGTCTGCCACGTGTGTCAGCCGGTCGTATTTGGACTCCGTGCCTGTGCCTAGTGGGAAGTTAACTGTCTCATTTTTGCATGTTACCACACTATATACCAGTTTCCCTGATCATATGTCAACTCTTGTATGTTGTTGCTCTTTTCAGAATGACTGTTTTGGTATTTACATGTGAAGCGTCTGGGGCAAACCATGGAAAGGTCTGTGGGGCCTGGATGTGGAAAGGGAGCTGTGGTTTCGGTGCTTTACACATGGCAGCTAGAGACTGAGTGTGAACGAATGTAGCCTTTTGTTTTCTTTTCCTAGCGCTTCCTCGCTGGAGGGGGGAGGAGGGTATGCTGTTTCATGTGTGGCGGGGTGGCGACGGGAATGGATGAAGGCAGCAAGTATGAATATGTACATGTGTATATGTGTATGTATATGTATGTATACGTTGAAATGTATATGTATTTGTATGGGCGTTTATGTATATACATGTGTATGTGGGTGGGTTGGGCCATTCCTCGTCTGTTTCCTTGCGCTACCTCGCTGACGCGGGAAACGGCAATTAAGTATAATAATGATGATAATAATAATAATAATAATAATAATAATAATAATAATAATAATATTGTAATATATATTTTCATCATTCCATCCGATACTCTTGTCATATTGTGACAAATGAGAATCAGACTGTTATGAAAGAGTCGGAATTACATGTATATATTTTTTTTTACCGGGAAAATATTTATTATTTGTCTTTGCTGTATATTATTGTGGAAACTAGTTTTAAGGGGTGACTGTCTCTTGTGGGTTTAGTGGGTTCAGGAAACACGTCCGGGATCCACCAAGGGAAGGTGGAAGGTTATGGACCACTTGGAAAGCAGGGTATATAGGCAGAGTTGGTGTTGTGTGTGTGGGGAAATGGAGGGAGTAGTGTAGTATAGTGGATACTGATATGGGACATTGTGTATGAACGCAGGTGGAGCGGTGTAATTATCAATTTTTGCTGTACTGGGACAAAGTTCTGCACAATTATCCAACTTTTTTTTCCCTAACAATATGCTGTCTGCGTTCACAATTTTGTTACACTGTTTTTCCTTTTTATTCACTATTGTCGTACAACAGGCACTGTGCATAGAACAACCGACACAGTATTTAGAAGTTTATCTAAAGATTTGGCGTAATATTCGATGTGAAAAGTATGCTGAATATTATATTAAATCCATGTGTACTTTGATGCAAATCTAATATTTACCAGCAGACAACTTGTCTGCTTCACAGTTTTCCAAAGTTTGGACTCTGACGGCAGGTTTGGTAGTGTCAGCATTGCTCATCGGATTTAGATAAAATCGTTATGGATTCCCTCTCATACATATATAGGCGTCCGTGAGCATGAAAAAGCTGATGCTTTAGCCAGACTTGCACTTGGTTGGTGAAAGTGATATTGAAAACATTGGGTTGTCATTTGGGAGCCTTAAAACTGTAATTGGAAAGGAACTGACGGACTTCTTTGAAGCACGAAGACGAGTTCAGATAAGCGTAAGTGTTAACATTTTGCATCACAGTGAAATGTGTACAGTAAAACATGTATATGGAGAAAGTATTAAGATCAGCAGATTACATGATGATGTAACTGCTAGGCATAGGCTAGGTTATAGGTACTACTGGCGCTTTAGCCTAACTGGAGATGTTAATTATGTGAATGATAAAGCTTGTAGTCAAAGATTTGGACACAAACTAGAACACCGTGTCTTAGAATGTGGCAAAATGGAACCTTTTAGGGATAGATCTAAACAAACCCTGCAGGAAATGTCACAATACCTTATTGTTGATAACAAGATACCTGAAATTTTAGTTTGTATCTACTTTTTGCATCTAGTCGGACTCACGAAAGAACACTAGAAGTGTGTGTCTTTTAACCGTGTAGCCGAAGCAGTTAGGCTTCCTACCCAGGGTTCGACTCCATCTGTTGGTATATATATATATATATATATATATATATATATATATATATATATATATATCCTATGCATGCCCTTACCATTCTGAATGTTCATGACTCAATACCACTAAGCCTCTTTTGCCCTGCACCATCTCCTCCTTGGTCTGCACCTACCCCCACGCTTCCTCCGCTCCCAAAGCACAAATCCCTTTTGTCATCCTCTCTTCACTCAGCCTTCCATACGTCCGAGCCATTTCCTCACGTCCTGGTGCGTCCTGTCAGTCAGGCTAAGCTCACTACCTCGCGTATCTCTGACGGTGTCGTTTCTCATACGATCAGCCGGCCTTGCGCCGCGACTCGTCCTCGGGCATTTCATTTTCCAGCACATCCACCCTCTCCCAGTCTTTTGCATTCGAGACGCACCCACCCCCCAGGACTCTCATCTTTCACATGCAGTTTGATATATTAACATTAGCAGATCCTCTTGCAATACGTCACCGTTGAGATATCTTGACACCTTTTCCCCGAGGCAGAAATAAGGAAACAGGTGTTTGACGTAAGCGGGAGCTCTCCCCAGCGTCTTGAGGACACGGATCGTGCGACGCTTGGGGAATGATGGCCTGATCTTTGACTTAACCCTTGAGGGTTAGGTGGAGGGCCAGGTCACCATACCCCAGGGTCGCACCGTCGTACTGAAGGATCGTACCGTCGTGTTCAAGGGTTAGGTGGAGGGCCAGGTCACCGTACCCCAGGGTCGCACCGTCTTGCTGAAGGATCGTACCGTCGTGTTCAAGGGTTAGGTGGAGGGCCAGGTCACCATACCCCAGGGTCGCACCGTCTTGCTGAAGGATCGTACCGCCGTGTTCAAGGGTGACGGTACATGTCGTATTATCAGGTAGCAATTACCAGTGTGTGAAAACTGGCACAGTTACTGTAGGTCCCTTGTCATACCTGGCCAGCGTGGCGTGGCGTGACGGTGATACAGTACTCAACACGTACCAGACCACGTACAATAATCCCTCCACGTGCCACGGTACAAGTCGTCCCTCCACGTGGCATGACCCCCAATAACCCTGCCACGTGGCATCTCA
Organism: Panulirus ornatus; assembly: GCF_036320965.1. Classification (NCBI taxonomy): domain Eukaryota; kingdom Metazoa; phylum Arthropoda; class Malacostraca; order Decapoda; family Palinuridae; genus Panulirus; species Panulirus ornatus. The sequence goes on from NC_092224.1 coordinate 16,148,841, forward strand.
CGATCTCGTGGCATGACCCAGTAACCCTGCCACGTGTGGCGTCTCAGGGTGGCATCTTTTTGCTCGGTGCCTCAGCCGCTAGGATCGTAAACATTAACGTCTTGCCTCTTGAACACGACGGTACTACCATCATACATCGTGCTTAGAGGTTGTAGCCTCGTGTTCATTGGTTATACCTCCGTGCTCAAGGATGATGTCCTTATGCTTACAGGTTGTATCGTCGTACCCAAGGTTGTACCGTCGAGCTTAAAGGTTGTACCTTCGTGCTTAAGGGGTTAAACTAGGAGCGAAGGCAAGTCTAATACAGGAGGTAGTCGGCAGCCACTGAACATGGAGTTATATGACCGGCACTGACCCCCTGGGTGTCGGGAGGGTTTGTGACGGCTGTGCAGTGAGCCAGCACTTCAATAGCTGTAAAGTGTCACTCCTGTGGCCCAGCTAGCCGTCTTTCCTTCTTTCTAACCCAAACGACAGCTATTCGCTTCCAGGCAACTAACAGTCTGTCCTCACACATATCACTTATCATGTAACTCGTATGGTTCGTCCTCTGTAACTATTTTCCCTTGGTGAGCGCTACGCGCTAGCCCTGTGTTTTGGGCAAGATTTCATGGGGCGTACTCATGACTACTGTGATGTACATCAACTTTATACCTTGTTGTAAGAGCGTAATCAAGAGCCACAGTCTGAGGGTAGAGTGTGTGGTGATCAAGAGCCACAGTCTGAGGGTACTGAGTGTGTGGTGATCAAGAGCCACAGTCTGAGGGTAGAGTGTGTGGTGATCAAGAGCCACAGTCTGAGGGTAGTGTGTGGTGATCAAGAGCCACAGTCTTGAGGGTAGAGTGTGTGGTGATCAAGAGCCACAGTCTGAGGGTAAAGTGTTGGTGATCAAGAGCCACAGTCTGAGGGTAGAGTGTGTGGTGATCAAGAGCCACAGTCTGAGGGTAGAGTGTGTGGTGATCAAGAGCCACAGTCTGAGGGTAGAGTGTGTGGTGATCAAGAGCCACAGTCTGAGGGTAGAGTGTGTGGTGATCAAGAGCCACAGTCTGAGGGTACTGAGTGTGTGGTGATCAAGAGCCACAGTCTGAGGGTACTGAGTGTGTGGTGATCAAGAGCCACAGTCTGAGGGTACTGAGTGTGTGGTGATCAAGAGCCACAGTCTGAGGGTACTGAGTGTGTGGTGATCAAGAGCCACCGTCTGAGGGTAGAGTGTGTGGTGATCAAGAGCCACAGTCTTGAGGGTAGAGTGTGTGGTGATCAAGAGCCACAGTCTTGAGGGTAGAGTGTGTGGTGATCAAGAGCCACAGTCTTGAGGGTAGAGTGTGTGGTGATCAAGAGCCACAGTCTTGAGGGTAGAGTGTGTGGTGATCAAGAGCCACAGTCTTGAGGGTAGAGTGTGTGGTGATCAAGAGCCACAGTCTTGAGGGTAGAGTGTGTGGTGATCAAGAGCCACAGTCTTGAGGGTAGTGTGTGTGGTGATCAAGAGCCACAGTCTTGAGGGTAGAGTGTGTGGTGATCAAGAGCCACAGTCTTGAGGGTAGAGTGTGTGGTGATCAAGAGCCACAGTCTTGAGGGTAGTGTGTGTGGTGATCAAGAGCCACAGTCTGAGGGTAGTGTGTGTGGTGATCAAGAGCCACAGTCTTGAGGGTAGAGTGTGTGGTGATCAAGAGCCACAGTCTGAGGGTTGAGTGTGTGGTGATCAAGAGCCACAGTCTTGAGGGTAGAGTGTGTAGTGATCAAGAGCCACAGTCTGAGGGTAGAGTGTGTGGTGATCAAGAGCCACAGTCTTGAGGGTAGAGTGTGTGGTGATCAAGAGCCACAGTCTGAGGGTAGAGTGTGTGGTGATCAAGAGCCACAGTCTTGAGGTAGAGTGTGTGGTGATCAAGAGCCACAGTCTTGAGGTAGAGTGTGTGCAGGTACAGGTTAGGGCTGGGCTCCGGCACGCCTGGAGGGAGGCTGCTCGTCCGCGCTCATTCGTCTCCCTTACCTTCCTCACACAACCATTTGTCTTACATCGTCTCTTCTTAATTCTCCAGCCGTTAGTCATACCTCGAAATAGATGTAATTGATATCACCTGTAGTTGTAGGGGAGGATGTGTGTGGTAACTATGATTTGTTTGTAAGTGTTTTGAGTAAGTGGGTGTGTGTCATAACAATTGTTCCCCTTACATAGACCATCAATTGTATGATCTATGTATTTTTCATTGTCAAGGCAGCAGACTGATCATCCATTTCTTATCAGAGTCAGTCCAGGAATGAAATTTGAATGGCAAAATATAAAGGAGATGGCGGGTAAAAGGTTATGAATATAAAAGGGGAGAAAAAAAAGGATGTATGTGATGTATATATCGAGAAAGGTAATTTATGTACCCCACTAACTTAACTGAAGGGTAACAAAGTAATTTCAGCAGTCCTGACACGAAGAGGGTGAGATGATTCTTGGCCTAGCTTCAGCACTTTTAATTCAGGAGAGTAGTACTTCTGTGGGCGCCTGCTGTCAACCTACTGCCAGGAAAGGTGCAACTTAGATGAACCTGGACATCACTTTAACACTCCTAAGTCGGGAGGGTGGTACTCCCTTGGGTAGCTGCTGTCTTCATGCTACTGACACGGAGGTTGGAAGATGGTTCCGGACATTACTGCAGCACTCCCAGATAAGGACTTGGGAGCTTGCCTGGGCAGTATGTAAACACAGGCTTCCACTTCATGTATTTCAATTTCCCAATTGGATCAACTGACGGAACTGTGTATTTCCATTCAGCAGGGTAACCTTGCTAAGCGTTCAGGCTGTTTGACACAGTCGTGGAGTGGTGTAGCTGCAGCCATCTTGTGTGTGAGGGAGGCTGAAATTTAATTTGACGACTGGAGTTAGTGTTCAGATAACACGATTGACAGGTGGCGGCAGCTACTGTGGCAGACATAACATGCATAGTTACACTAGACGTTAGGTAACCCGTGATCACAACGGTACTACAGGCGGTCGTGGTGGCTAGGCTGTCATACCAAAGGATTGTACCGTTGTGCTCAAGGGTCGTACCATCTTGCTTAAGGGTCTTACCATCTTGCTCAAGGGTCGTACCATCTTGCTTAAGGGTCGCACCATCTTGCTCAAGGGTCGTACCATCTTGCTTAAAGGTGGTACCATCTTGTTCAAGGGTCGTACCATCTCGCTTAAGGGGCGTTCCATCTTGCTCAAGGGTCGTACCATCTCGCTTAAGGGTCGTACCATCTTGCTCAAGGGTCGTATCGTCGTGCTCAGGGGTCGTATCGTTGTGCTTATGAGATTTAGGACACGGATGAATGGGGTTGGAATGCTCTTAGTCATCATTCATCTCATGAATGGGAAACAGAGTGCTGAGGTTCATGGTAGTAATAATGATTATCACACACACACACACACACACACACACAGAGGAAACCAGACTTCCTTACACCGACTTGTGGCTGTTGCTTGAGCTCGCTCAGCCTTCCGCTTTGTTTACAGCCAACATATTTGTTTTCCCTGAGCTGCACACGTCACTCTGGCCTCACTGGCTGGCTGCACTTCACTCCTCAGATTGACTGAATCGCTGTTATCATCGTTGTTCCTGTTGTTGTTTGGTTATGTGCTTGATGTATGTTACTTTTGTATGTCTGTTTGTTGTTTTTATCTTATTTTAACAGCGGCGTACCCGCACCGACTGTTTCTCTCTGTTTCTCTGTCTGTCTCTCTCTCTCTCTCTCTCTCTCTCTCTCTCTCTCTCTCTCTCTCTCTCTCTCTCTCTCTCTCTCTCTCTCTCTCTCTCTCTCTGAGCTTCCTGGTTGAAGTTTGACGAACAGTTCATAGTTTTCTGCCAGTCTTTTGCTTTGTCGCTTCTGTTGCTCTTCAGTCAGCCGAGGTTATGCCTTTCCTGATAGCCAGAGTATAACGTATGACGGAACACCTCGGGAACTGGAGGAGGCAGTACTATACCCTCTGGAGGAGTCCATCGATATCTTCAGCGCCTGGGTACCTGGCTCATGCAGCCTCCTCCTCCTCCTCCTCCACCATTCCCTTTCATCCCGTCTCTCTTCCGCTTGGCTGCCCCTGACCGCCTGCCACAGTCTACTACGCTGCTCTGCCTCCACAAGTGTCCGATCCACCTTCCGCACCATAGGTGCTGCCCAACATGCATTCCTTTGATGTACCTCGCAGGCAAATACCAAGTCGACGGCCCACATCTTCACAGACGGGACGACCGACCTTTGTGTGTGGATAGATATGGTGTTGTGCTTGTGCGAATATGTAGGTTGTTGTTGTTATGCTGTTCAGGGAGGGAGTTGTACGCTTGTGGCACCCCGTCTTTTTCTTACCTTTCTCTACTGTCATATAACTTTATGAATTTCTGTCTGTTGTCCACATTTTCATCGCTCAGGTTTTTCCCTTTCATCAGCTGCTCTTAAACTATAAAAGAACTTCTTCGCATCTTTTCTAACAAGCTTCTCCCATAGTGTCATGTTATGGGTTCTGGTTATTCAGTCTTTGCATCTTTCAATGAACTGCTCGCTGATGACGTCATTAAACTGGTCTTAAAAACTTAAAAGGTTGGATCAGGTTATCCCTTAGTCTTCTCTCTTCCTTGGTGGACAAATTTAAGGCCTTTCTCCTTTCCCTCTTAGTCAGCTTTTGTGATTCTGGTCCCATGTTCGTTGCCATCCTTTCCTCACCTCACAAGAATATTCTGACACGTCCTGTTTCTGGTATTATAAAACTTCCTCAAAACAGCCAATCTTGTGTGTCTCTCTCTAGGATGACCTACAGCAATAAGTTCTCATTGTGGTCTTCGTCATATGAGCGGTCACATTCCAGTTTGTGGGTATACGAAGTACTTGGCTTCAAGTAATATTCTTAATATTCAACTTTGGCGAAATGTTTCTCAGGCGCTTCATTATATGGCGACAGCCATGGATGTAAACTGACTCGGTAGACCTTTTCTCGAACACCATTCCAGTTTTATGGCGGAACTCCTGATGATCAGTTTTACTGTCTCCTCAGTGCCTGTGTTGGTGAGGGCGTCTGTGTCCGTTAGCACGCAACGAGCACGACACACTCATATGTTACTCCTCACTTTATCTGGGTCATCTTTATGGCCTCAAGTGTGTGTGTGTGTGTGTGTGTGTGTGTGTGTGTGTGTGTGTGTGTGAATGCTGTTCATCTTTCTGTGTACATGCGTAATAGTCTGTATATGATTAAATGTTTGTGAATAGGAATAGAAAACTTCATATATGGTCTTAGTTCTTTATATATGTCTTAATTGGTTATTCCACAGTTCCATAGGTTTATAACTGAGGAAGCATTTCCTCCTGTATCCTCCTGACTCTCCTTGCATCAGGTTGCTATTAAGAGCTCACGTTGTGACACTCCTCTCACTCTTGTGGAACTTGTTCACCCTTCCCTCATGATCCATAAGGTGTCTGGTCCCTCCTTGATCTCTCTTCCTCTTACATAGGCAGTTCCACGTCCCGCAGCTCATTCATCCAGGTGTTGGTACCGTCCTTCACGTATGGTATCAAGAGTTCCACGAGCAGTTCTGTTTCTTGATGAGAAAAGGCCACGTAGATGATCCACACTTCACCTCAGGTTAAACATGCATAGTAAATATCTTTATGGTCTCTTCGTCTGCTTGACTGGGAATCGTTCTGACCCTGATCATTGATGGTGTGATTTGTTCCGCTCTCAACGGCGAGCTTATTGTGCTCATCTCATGAGCAAGTAGTGCAAGAGGGTTACAGAAGCCACACAGGGTCTTAATCATACTCCAGTGGACAGATATTACATATATTTTACGAAGTTGGTTCACTGCTTAAGCTAAGGGTCTTTCATATGGGAAGTTTACAGACTCGATGCAGATATTGAATACAATCTTGGGTGTATTATTTGTCTTATTATTAACAACAGGACTTTTGCCATTTTCTGTAAGGGGTCCAGTTTGCCCTTTCAGGACTCCAGTGATGTGATTATCTAAGGATGCGTGATGCATTGTGTCCATCCTCTTGGTCCCTCTCACCAGGTCATTCTCGCAGTTCTTATTTCTTGTGTGATTTTTAAGTTCATTCTGCTTTCAGCCATTTCATTTGTCTGGGATGAAAGTCATATGTCGTTAATTTTCCCGTTCTTTTAAAACTTATCCAGGTCGTGTTGCAAGATACTGCTCTCTTATTCCTTGTTCAGTGTTCTCCACGATTACCTGCCTGGAATTCTGTCTTCTTTCGCAACCTTCCACTTTATGCCGGTCTAAAGATACAGTCTCCATATGGGAGTGCTGAGTCTGACCCGATAATGTTGAGTGGTATGTTAGTACAAAATTTTTCTCTTCCACACTCTACTAGGTAGGTAAATCTCCAAGATTGTTCTCCACCTTGCGGAACCCAGCTTGCCTCGTATATTTCTACGTAGTTAAAGTCCCTTACTATAATAATATTTTCGCTCCAGTACGTGGCTAACCTGGTTGCTTCCTTCATCACCCTGTGTTCCCTCATTGCTCTTTTGTGAGAAACTCGTCTGGGTTTTTCCTGGTGTAGATTGTCTGAATGGTTCATGTAAGTCATTATCTCTTGTGAGCCGAGTCCGCCATTATCTCTTACGAGTCGATTATGAGTAGTCTTTTTTTTTCCCACAGGATAGCTAACCCTCCGCTCTTGTGTCCTGCTCCTCGTTTAATTGTCGCCATGAAGCCATAAGGAGGGGATTAAGCAAAACCTCGCGTACGCGCGGTTGTTCTGCGGTAGTGAAGCATTTGACCCAGTTTCGTTTCCACATCCTTTGGATTCATATTCCTGGCGGCCATCTTGCCTTATACCACCTGCGCAGTCTTGAGTATGTTCCTCTCCGATGTCGGAGTCGCTTGCTCCTTCTACACGTCGGGGGGCATCACTCTCCCCGGGGTCTTCCATTTATCTTGAGTTTCCCCTCCAGGATGATCTCGCCGCTTCACTCCAACGCCTCGTCGTATTTCACAAAACGTCCCTCTTGAGTTTCCCATGATTCATCCGTTCTCGAGTCAGCCTGAACAACTCTCTTGTTATTGTTTGCATGTTGTGTTCATGGATTGTCTTTCCTGTTCTATTTCTAAACTCGTCCTACGTACTTTGTTTCGGGAAAAATGACCCCCTCCCTTTCCCATTGCCGGCAGAACATGCCGTATCCTTTTCTGTTAAACCGTTTGCCTTCGTCGTGCCTCGCTGTGTTCCCCGCATATCTTGGCCGAACTGTTCCTCACCAGTTCATGTTGCGTTCTGATCTTTGGCTGACCTCTGCTGTTCACTATCGCCTTCAATGTGAAATCATCCGTATATATTTGCCCTTTGACCTTTCTGGTGGTAGCTCGTGCGTGTGCGTATGTGAGTGCCTGTTTATATGCCTCTGATTGATGCATCTCTTTCCGAGTACGTGCCATTCTCTCTCTCTCTCTCTCTCTCTCTCTCTCTCTCTCTCTCTCTCTCTCTCTCTCTCTCTCTCTCTCTCTCTCTCTCTCTCTCAAACTGATTATATACCAGTATTTTTGTTTCCTCCACTCTTGCTTTCTCTCTTCCCTCTCTCTCACTCTCCCTCCCCCCTCCCCCCCTCTCTCTCTCCCCCCACCATTTCTGATTATGTACCTGTACGTCTTTTACTTCTCACTCTCTATCTTTCTCTCGCCCAGCAGTGTAACGACGTTGTCCCCCCACTCAAAAAAAAAATATGTATATGATAAACAGAAACTTTACATCCAAAATCAAGGATGTGATATAGTCACTAGACCTACGTCTTAGGTCGACCCTACCTCGAATGTGCAACGAAGCGCAACTAAATTGATTTCTCCCTAGCTTAAAATATCATATGAATACAGACTGCGAAAACTGAATTTGTTTTCTTTAAGCAAGATTCTTTGAACGTTTTAAAATACTTGAAGGATTCAGAAACATTGATGTTGAAAACGTCTTTACAATCGCGCCAGCACTGCCAATGAGAGGAAATGTACTAGAACTCAGTAGGTCACCGACTTAGTATGGATTGCACGAAATATATCTTCAGGGACATTATTGACGCATAGAATAAGCTTCCAGAAAACGTTATTCGAGGCAACACTTCATGTTTTCAAAATTAGTTTTGAATGATAAGTATTGAATAATTCCATTAATCATTCATCATAACGTAGTGGTATATTATGCTACCTTTCCAACCACTGACCTCGCCCTGACCATGTTGCGGTAGCTGTTTTAAGGAACAAGTAAGAATCGTTGTATCTTCCTTTCACATCACGAGTAATATAGGTATGGTAAGTTGCGAGGCTGGAGCTCATTTATCCTTACTATTATTCATGCAACAAAAATTGATGGGATGCATGTCATTGGTGAAGGGATGCATGACATACTCGTGTTCATTCTACCTTAAGACTTTCCCATAAATATTTCCTTCAGGCATATTAATCCTGCAAGGTATTTTTTCACCTGTTTTCTGTCCGGCGTGTTGCCGGAGCGAGTGGAGGATGGGAAGAGAGCCTTCTCTTGTTATCCTTTTCTTATACTGCTCTTATGGGGACTACATTTTGTATAAGTAGTGTTAAGGCCAGACCACCTCGCTTGTACCTTGGACCTGTGTGGTCTGTGTATCTGTTCAGTTCTCCAACAGTCTCGTGTGTGTGTGTGTGTGTGTGTGTGTGGTGTGGGTGTGTGTGGGAGGCAGTTTTCACAGAGTGAGAGATGGTTCTTCGCCTGTCAGGTTGTGTTATCCATGCCCATCAAACATGTGCTTCAGCTCAGACGTTTACCTCCTTCACCATCCTTTGTGTCCTCCTTGCTTTTGTTAGAAATCGATACAAATTCTTCAGACATTTCTGTCAACACTTTACACATTTGCTTCAACACTTGTCCATCACACTCCAACCCTTAATCCATGACACTTTTCACTTCACCATTTATCCATTACACGTTTGCTTTAACACATTTACTTAACACTTACTCATTAAACATTTACCCCTTAAAGCTTTACTTCAAAAGTTACCCATTAGGCATGTACTTACCCACTACACATCTGCTTGGAGGCTTACCGTGAGAGCATATCCCTGAAGGTCGTTCATATCAACCATAAGCTTTAGCATCTGCCTCGTAAAGGTATACTTCGACCTCTTCCTGTTAAGAATCTGTTGGAGGACCTCTCCACTACGCAGTGTCTTGAGCACTTAACCCTTAAACACCTACCGTACTACCAACTGAACAAATGCCTTGCGTGCACATTATAATCTGCCTTTCACCAAACCTGCGCATATTACCTTCTCTCTCGTACAGAACCATTGGCTTCATTACCAGACCCTAACCCCACAAGAGTAATCATAGTCTCCTCCCGGCTTCGTGATATGCACTTCAGTAACTCCATCGTCAACATTTCTTTGATACCTCTACCCAAAGATTTTGTCAACATCTACTTCTAAATGTGTGGAATGGTGTTCCCCTAAACATTTACCTGACCCTGGGCGACCATAACTGGTGCAGTAATGTTGTTTCCCAAGCTCTCTGCATCAACAGCCCCTCCACCAAACACTTGCCAGGGTAAACCCTTAAAGTTATAGCAACATAATGGTACGACACTGAGACCTTTGAGCACGGCAGTACAACCCTTAAGCACGGCTGTATGACCCATAAGCACGGTGGTACGATTATTGAGAACGATGGTACGACCCTTAACGTCAGGTCAGAGGCCAGGCCATTATACCCCAGGGTCTTTCTGTCTCATGCTCAAGGGAGTTAGCATGACCGGGAGCCCCGCCAGCATAAAGCAGACAGTCTGCCAGCATGGAAGCATCGCACAAGCCAGAGAGAGTTTTAAGCTCAGCCTTAACATGATGACCTTTACACGCGAGGCGGGCAGCGGGCAGGTAGACGGTATGTTGGTAGGTAGATTGGTAGATGGGCAGGGAGGTGGGTAGGTAAGCCTTCACGCTACGGAGATCACAAAAGCTGGTCTCGCTCTTAGCTGGACGTCGACGCACTCTGCTCTGGCACGATTTTGAGAGAGAGGCCAACGAATATCCGACATTTTTATGTACGAGGAAAGGGTCAGGTTATTCGGACTCTTGTGTTAGAGTTGGTTAGCCACCCGTGGCGGTGATGCACCCTAAAGAGTACATACCGGTACACCGTGGAACACGCACATGGAAGGCTTCAGTCTCCCACAGTTGGTCGCTTCCCGCTTGTGAGGGATGCGCCCCAGCAAAATACTTCGCCGGAGGCAGTGCGCTAGGCTGGTGATGTCGCCCTTGACCTTCTTGAGGACGACAGTACATACAGCCCGAGGGTTTAATGGCCCACTCTCTGACCTGACCTGTAGGGGTCAGGCTGATGGCCAGCCGTCATATCATGGGGTTGTACCGTTGTGCTCTCGGGTATTATCGTAGGGTTCAAGGGTCGTTCCTTCCTGCTGAAGGGGTTCATCACAGCCATTAATGCTTGGTCAGATTTGACCCCCAAAGTGATCAAGCTTGGGGAATGGAAGACTGAAGGTCATGATTATGATA